>NW_019213051.1:83382-189678 GCF_002532875.2 Varroa jacobsoni | reverse complement strand
ATATCGAAGTAATTCGTTTTTATCCCGAGGAAGGAAAAAATTACTAAAAAGCTTAAAGAAAATCGAATATTGTCTTCCACGTTCGTACACAAACCTATATTTTCTTTATGAAACCATGGTTTAACACCCAGTCCAGTTAATAGGTCGTTTACTTTAAATTAATAAGTCTGTATACCAATTTTTTCTATTAAATTATACTTTTCCATTAAATCGGTGTTTTGCTTTTATTGGGCGATGTTTGACTAAAATTGCCTCGAAGCATAATATCGCACGGTCTTCTCTAAGGCTGTATACAATGCTTGACTAAAGAAATATCAGTACCTATCAGATAGGAAGTCACTGGTATATAACCCGAGGTTTTTAGTGAAAAAAAATGGTTTACAATAATGGACTTGTTTAGTCACGTGTCAAAAAAGCATGCTGTATGCGACGCGACATCCATATATAAATCCAAAAGTAAAAACAATGTGAGTTGTTTTATGAAGTTTAAGGACACTGCAAATGTTCTGTATTGTTGTAAATTTCAAAATTTATTTACCGTTTACTGTAAATCTACTTGGAATAATTATATCAGGGTGTTCATCCTATAAATAATGGTCAAAAATATATTCCTAAAAAAATAATATTTAGTAAACATGAACAAAACTATGAAAACAAGTTTCACGACATGTTTAGTTTGCAATTTAAGGGCATGTTTGTTGATTTAATGCTAAGTTTCACCGAGCGCTATCGTGTTCAATATATATTGACCTAGCGTTTTTATGGGAAGTAAACAGGAAATTGATTCTATTTGAAAGAAATCTTAATTTCAATGAAAAATGTTGCCTGATGCAAGTCACAGCTTTTAATCAAATGGCCAATGTTCAACCAGAATTATTCCTAAGTGCATTTACCAAACCTCCATTACGGCTTAAAGAGTAAGTCTGCTCATAAATAATCAAGGAAAAATGGTAATACGTATTGAATTATTCACTTGTTGTGTTCGTCTTAGATCGATTACGCGGAAAAACTATAATTCATTTTTGGCCGTTAATGGCACCCCGAATTGGCAAATTCAGGAGCTACCGTAAACACCTTAGGAAAAAAGTAGAGATGTGGAGATACGTTACGCAGCTAAGAAAGCTGGAAAAATTCGATCGTTTGTACAATCCAAAAGTGATGAACAATATACCGCAAAATTAGACATTATTATAGCACAATTGGTTTGCCGTTGAAAAATGGCAAAAAAGGTAATTCGGAAACATACCTCTTCAATATCTGCCTGATATACTTTTTATGTAAAATTGTTTTTAATATGTTTTATAGTACAAGACATATATAGGTAAATGCTTTAATACGCAATGCTGTTATCTACCAATTAAAAAACATGCTCCAAATAGCCTTGAAGTGGGCCTATGTAACGAACAGAGCTTTTGAGTAATATCGTGTGGTGTTTCTGTATTGTGCACGGTTTAACATTGCTATTGTCAGATGGGCAATAGTCATGAGTTAGAATTCAAATTGCTGGTTAGTACTTAATCGCACTCTAATGCACCGTACATTTTCGTCTCCTGTAATAAAATAGGTACAATTGTTTATTAATAATTTTTATGCATATCCACGATTCGGCAATGTCAACATGTTTGCCTATTTGATTCAAAGACATATGGGTCCGAAAAACGTGAGTAGTATTCATAACGCATTATAATACTGTTAGGGGTGTAGATAATCGGAGAAAGGGATATGTTAAAAAATCCAAAAAAGTCAAACTTCAAGTGAATAAAAGTGGTAAACAATACGATGTACATTCCTATTATCCGTTGATGAATCATATTAAGTTTTATCGAATGCAGCTGTAGCAAAAGCTTTATCATCGAAAAACTCTTGCTCAATTTGACCCAATTATAATCAAACATACGGCCAAAACAATGTTTATCGTCGTTTAGCAACAAAGCTAAAGATGTAGCTAACAGGTATTTCCTCTCAGGAAGAATAGACATTATCCAAGGTTGAGGTATACATTTAATGTCTCATTAAAGTTTTGATAAGCACATAATACATCCTTGCATTTTTGTCGCGGTCAGGGTTGGGATGGCTTTGTATGGTGCTAAAATAGATGAGACAGCCATTCTAACTGCAATCAAACTGAGGTGGTTACCGTTTACTCTATCTGAAATGCTTCCTTAACTGTACGCTGCTAACACCAACCAGAATGGAACGTCCTGATACCGATGAATCAGTACCGACTAATATAATGGTGTAAGAATATCGACTTTTTTTTGTTACAAACGATGCATGAAACTATATTAATCCCAAAGTTAAGCTCAATTTTCCACCGTTGTAGAGAGCCAGTGATTTACATATTGCATATATGACGAACGGCAGAATTTGATTAATTTTGTCGAAAATTTGCATTCAGCAAGATCGATACGAAAGTTGTTTTCGACTGGCCGTCTTAACACTCACCATTTGTTTAATTAATCTTCTTGAAAATGAATGTAACCTGGCACCTAACACGAGAGAAAAATCATTGTTTTTCTCTTAAGGCCTATATCGAATGAACTACGTAATTTTCTCATGTCTTCGGCTGTAGCTCTTCTGTATTTTTCTGGATTAAACGTGCTCCTTTTACATTCGAATCACCATCAATATATAAACGGAAAGTATTCAACGAATACAGGTATATATGATTCTCGACACCAGTTCCCCTTATATGAGAAGAACGTCTTGGGTTAAACATCATATATAATTTATGGTACATTTTTTATTCTGTTTGTGTCTTGTTAAACCCGATTCCAAAACTGGAAGTGGTTTGGAAACTGGTTTGGAATCGAGTTTAGCTTAACGGGATCACCGCTGTCATATCAACTCTACATTTATTAGTTCAAACTGCGTATCAGTAAATAACAAATCACTGAACACGCGCGGCGATACGTCTGTTTATTTTTGTGTCGATTTACACCGTGACGCGTACACCGTTTATGTGAATTTTTGCCTCAACTGACTCATCAATATCCTTATTTAAGGACCCGAATAAAAGACTGAGGGGATACATTTTTATGCTTTACATTCCTGCCCGGAAGTAATCAATGTATGAAGATTCCTCTTTGTGATGATAATATTAAAAATCAATATATGCGTATCAGTTAGTACGAGCATTCATTTTATCAGGGTCAGACTTGGTGTTATTCCTCTGGGAACGATTACACGGCCCTGCCGCTTAAAGGAAAGAAATCTGTTGGGGTGATTGACTCGAGTTCATTTTCTTATGTAATGCATAGCACTTATATATCTATGTCATTCTATTCGTCTCTTAATGCTAAGCTTTGTCGCAAAGTGCTGCTGTTTTACTGCTATAGTAGGTAACCCGCGAATAACTCGCGTAATCCTAACCACCATTTGGTCGTCTCCTATGTACATAATAAAGGATACCGAAGCAAGAGATTAAATCCCAGTAACACACACATCAGCTGGCAGGGAGTTACGACCAGTGTGTCGGAACACCGAACTTCGTAATAAGTCGAGGTAAAGATCTTTCAATAAGCTGCAATTTCCAAACATTAATATTTAAATAAAAAAAATGTGTTCAAATCATATTATGTGATTCTTAACTTCGTGAGTGTTCAATTTAGAAATACTTTTTTTCGGCAATTTGATGAGAGAAAACTTGGCTCGCTTTATTCACATGGGCATACGCAGATTTCATCTTTTTTATTTAGTGTCATTGTTGTTTTAGTTTAGCTTGAGCATAAACACAGCATCTTACATACAATAGACTAATAATCAGTTCATCAACACTGAAGATTTTTCTCGTATAGCCAATTTTTTAGCCAACTCGCATATATAAGAAAGATACCTACTATGTAAATTACAACATTGTTCTGTCGATGGCAAGGTCTCCAACGCAGTAGAAGTGCATAAAGATCGACTAAACGAGATGTTTTTGTGTAACCAAATATTTGTTCTAAAATTAAAAAAAAATTACAAAACCTCATGTGAACTATTAGTTTTTAGACCGCTCTAATTTAAATTTAAGTTGCAAGCCAAGAATCTGATATTTTTTATAAAAACCTATCTAGAACTTTGCGGGTTGAAAATATTTGTCGGTTTTCGACATACTGACAATATGTTCCGACAAGAATGAAAAATTTACATCCTATTTTAGCAGTTCATACTGGGAAAATTACTTCTAATATATCTTTGAATTTTTCAATCTACGGCACAACTCTGCTCTGGTATTATCAAGTATGTCATTCATTAAAAAAAAAGAGCAAAGTCGGAGTGTAAATGGTAGCCTTATCTTGAGGGTAAAAAACAACCCAAGTTTATTTCGTTTAAGTTTATTTCAACAAACCCATTTTGTGATCGTCAGAGAAAATATGTTTAGACAGTATCGCGAACTGCCTAGAATTTTTTATTCCGTCGCGCAGTAACGCTCTAGCCATTCATCGACGATCATGTAAACACGTAACTTCATCATTGCAAAAGGGGTGTAGGTACTGAAAGATTTTTATTATTTGGCAAGAAATCGTTCTGATTCCGATTAATAAAAGTGAAATCACTCAACATGAACAAGAAAATACCTGAATAATAGGAAGGTCCTGGTAAACACAAAAGTTAATATCAACGTCACGATCAACGTCACTGTGGTTAGCTATAATCTCCATCACCTCTCTGAATCTTTCATTTTTGTGGCTAATATACGTAGCGGTAGAATCACCGTAATATTATAGATTGAGAATTAACACACGTTGCAAATAGTACGTGCCCAAGCGCTCGTGCGAACATTACCGTCATGACGTTCATTTTCTAGGGCTGAATGTATTACATGGGTCAACACACTGAACAGCACTAAAACTATTTTTGAAGCAAACCCATAGGCAGCCACAACGAAACATCGATGAGGTATACTATAATCATCACAGAAGACACCGACTCTTGAACCTTTAAATAATTCAAAGCACTCATTCCTAAGCTTTAAAGTGGGTGTTAGGCTGGTAGGTATATGAAAGGGTCTCATATTTTTAGGCCGATTTACACTATCGTGCCTAATGGCCAAAATGCCCATTGTACCTACCCGGCAGCGATTTTTGTATAATATACTTAAATCTTAGTTGTAATTGTACATAATGAATAATCCATATGTACCACTAACTTCTCAGCGTAAGAATCCGATAAACGAAGTCGCTGTTTATAACAACAGGAAAAATGAATATTTGGTATTTCAACCGGTATGAAAAAGTATGGCTTCTGCAGTGGTAAGAAGTATGCGTCGTTTCAAAGGTCAGTGCACCCATCAATTAATAGTCGCAACATCAGAAAACAACCGCCAACAGTTTCTGTGACACGCCTATTAAGTGCAACACTAGACTGTCGTCTCGTACCTGCGGCGTCAACTCATATTATAAATGGCAATGCCTTTCTTTTTCAAATTATTCCTATCGGTGTGTCTGCGCAGACCTAGACATCTGCCTTTATATTCAAGTGACTTTACTATTCGTATGGCGAACTACCCACTTTTGGATTAAATAGATTCTCCGTTATTATTTCAGGACGTATTGTATGTTATGCCTAAAATTTCGCATACACGTCAATCTGACACTAGCATTTGCCCGTCAAATTGATAAACAAGTAGTACAAGTTAGCGTATAACATCCTGGTAGCCACACTATACGGATTGTTCCATAAGGTATGCAATTGCTTGTAGCATTCGAACAGATTATTGTGTAACCAGGGCTTTGCAGCATAATGGCTACCTACTTCCTTGACTCATCGTTTATAATTGGAAAACTCTAACTGTAGTTTTTTTACACTGCAAACAATAAAATGTAATATCTTAGAAATTCGATTTCAATCCCAAATACGTTGAATCAAACAGTGATTTATTAACTGCGAACGGACACTACTAACACTTTTATTTATGTACAATATAGTTATTTCTCAGAAAACTCCATAAGAAAAATATGTATGTACTAAAATTTATAAATTGCATAACATTTTGCATTTATTACAAAATGTTTAATAAACATAGAAATCTTCACTTTAAAGAAATCTATAGGCACTACCAGCTTGTCGACGAATTGCTCTGGCGGATCTTAAAAGCATCCACCCCACCTTCGTTATCTAACGACTTGTAAGCTTAATTTCCCCGGAGGTTTGTACTGTTCCCCAAGCGCTCTTCAAAAACAAATTTAATAAGCCTATGTTCTCTCGATCTAGTTGCTGCAGTAGTATCTAAGACTTGGTCACACCTAACCTCATCCAAAGGTGATTTGCGTCTTATATATTGATTTCCTTAGCAATTACTTACTGCTAAGAACGGCACGAGCTTTACTTATTATTGTTATTGTCTTGAACTCATATGCCCTACTCTCATTTGACTACTTAACCGCAAACATGATTTTATGTTTAACTAAGCAATATTATTTGGGTGGCACATGTGCATTCTTCGAGTGCGTTGTCATAGCAACTGTAAACATGTGGTTATCGCTGGCTCAAATTTTACCTTTGGCAAATGGTTACTATTTTATAAGTCTGTTGGAGAAAAAATCTCAGGGCCCATCTAAAGTAGTGCCTAACTAGTTATTTCGTCTTAATATGAAGCTAACTGTAACTTTCAAAACCCCATATAAACACGAGGTCGGTTGGTAAACCGAGAAAGTAAGGATTGTATGCTCATTTGTTTTTTTTGATAATTGTTAACCATTTTATAGAGAAATAATTACGTTCGACTTTAACAGACTTTAAATGAAAAAATCTTCTTTTTTTCTAAATCCAGTTTTTCTAAGGGTTGAAACTTTTCGGCCCCAGTACCGCCACAGTTAGTCAGGATGCCTGTGGTATACCGGCGGTAGGGACCGATTTCGAATTATTGAAAGTAGAGGATATAATGATACTCACGGTGGCCGAAAGTATGTGCATGGCGAGTTAAAGCTAAAAATTCAAATAATTCGAAAAAAAGTGCTAAGTTTCGAAAAGATATCGAATCTGAAACCTTGTGGTTGTAGGTCAGGTGTCAACCCCATCCCGCCACCGAGACAGTCGAAATTTTTTTTTGACATTTATATAGCTTAAACCCCATGCACAGTAGTACAATGGATTCTACTTTGTACTTCAAAGCGCTTCTTCCAAAAACATGCTTAGCTAAAGTGGCACAGTCTACTCGGACGCACAGTGCCAATATACTTTTTAAAGCATCGAAATAAATTTTTCCGATGAGGGACACGCAAACTAAAAATGCAGCGAATTGATTCTCACTGGCGTAGCACTAAAACGTAGAAAATAATAAAATTTGGTTTCAAGTACAACAGGATAACTTATGTATAGTGGGCAAGCCAGCGATTGCCCCAATTAATTATTGTGTCCATGATTAATAGTTCGTGTATTAAAAGAGCCGACGACAGCATTCTGCTCTGTGCTTGAGAGAACTCAGCAGTGAATGAAACAGATTAACTCACTTAGCTTTATTGTCCCCAAAGAGTTGACTTTGAGGGCATGAAGTTTGTTGCTGAGACATGATATTTCTATTGGTGTGCCTTTCGATAACGTTTTTGAGACCTATATGACGATGCTAATGGTTTTATGAGTTGTCTCATTGTATTCAAGTAACAACACTCTGTAAAGCAATGCGGTGGTCCACGAGGTACACAGTATATGCGGGAAAAGCTTTTTGATTCTTTTGATAATAAAACGCAGATGCCCAAGACCACGAAACAAATAACATGGGTTCACAACCAAAACTGATACAGATACTGTGATTCCTATAATTAATATAGGACACAGCATTATCCCAAGTATAATGCATGTGATAAAAAAATGGCAACTCGTTTGCCTACTTAAAGTATACATAAATCATGGGCTTAAATCTAGAATTTTGTGTTAGAGGTCAGCCGTTTTATGCAAGGCTAACGAAGTTCCGGATGTATATAGATATATATATAACAGGTTGCATTCACTTCACGGATGTGTTGTAATCTTTAGGCATTAACGTGAGCACAAAGTGTATGAAGAATCAATCAAAGCATTTGCTTTTCTGGTAGAAGTTCAATTACATTCTGTTTTCCGATTTCTCTTGAATTCGAGTGAATTGCACCATTGATACATATTGGTTAAAACGGATTCAGTCGAAGAAGCGCTTCGTCCAATTTTTTCATCGGTTGCTACATATTAATATAGAAAGCAGATAATAAAAATAACCGGAAATCGTCCTATCAGTAATTTTGTACAGTTAATGACTCTCTGCTATGTATTAACTTACTCACCAAATTACGAGGGAAGAAGGACCTTCACTCTGCCTAATTACCCTGAGCGAGTGTTAATAGCCATTTCGAGGAAATATATTAATAAATAATATAACAATATTCACATTAGCGCTTTTCTCCAAGTCAGCTAGTTTAACTGGAATAAGCGTTATCCGCAAATCCCTTCCGTAGAATCGATTAGGGTGAACCCGATGCTTATGCAGGCAACTAAATATGTAGACTGACTCTAACATATAAACCCTATGCATCAAATGTATTATTTTTTATCTCTTTTGGTTTAAACAAAATCTACTCAGCAAAAACGGCCTTAAGATTTTTAAAGAATCCTGTACATCGCCCACACCGAATCGTGGTCTATATTCAGAATTTTACCGTAAACAACTCATAAATTTCTCATAGCGATATTCAGCATCAGGCAGATAAGTTGCAGAGATTCGTAAGAAAATAATTTTTTTCATCTCAAAGTTATTAATCCTATATCGGTTTTGCAAAAGGGTTTTGTAGAAACTATCGTGGAATACACCAACCGAGTTCCGATAAGAAACGTTTTGCGTCTTAGAATATCGTTCGTATTATATGGCAACAGAAGCATACATAGTCGAATAATCGAAATAATAATCTGAAATATTATTCAACACCTATGCTAATCGAATCATAATCAGAATAAGAAAGCAAGGAAAACCAATGCTGACCTGTCTTCAATGATTTACCAACTTTCCACCTTATGGGCTCCTTTTCCCGTAGCCCACTAAGCGTATAGCACTCAAATTGTTTTGTATGGTTATGTAGCTATCTACCTGTAACGCCTATCTACCTATAATTACAAGTGAGAAGTAAATGTATGTTGGATTACTCTTTTGTGTAGTTTATTATTACTTTTTAGATACAGCTTACTACTTTTTTTTACGTAAATTTAGATACTAACTATATATGTAAGGACGCTTTAGAAAATCATTGGGTTTGTAATAGCGTAGCTAATAAAACCATAGAAATAGCTTAACGCAATCCTAATAGTTTACCGTAAACTAGTAGATCCTTTTTAGCGCGTTCTGTCGTGAACGAAACTTCCTGAGACACCTCGCAGCGATAGCGGCCATCAGACATAGCATCGGTTGAACGCAGAAACAGATCACTAACTGTTGAACGCCCCAGCTGAAATAAAATGTAATAGGAGAGGTGGAAATAACAGCCGATGCAAGCAAATGCCTAAGATATAAGACACCAATAAGAGCCCGATGTAAGCTTCAGCGATAATCATTTAAGAATTATAGATAGTATTTTTTGAAAAAGCTATGGATGATTTAAAACGGATCCTACTCAAATACACTTACTCGGGCTCTGGTTGCAAATAGGAGGCTTTTCCATTATACGGAATGTGGCGAAAATAGCAGCCTTTACCTACTGTAGATGTATAGAAGCACAACGATGGGATAATGCAGAAGGCATGCCCTCACATAATGAAAATACTTGTGCAAGCATTTTTTTCAACTTAGGTTTGACTATGTCATTTTCGTTTATCATCGGGTTTCCTAGCAATAAGGTGCCAGAGATATATCGGCGTGTGTTGTTAACAGAATTATCAAAATGAAAACTGTTTATTGAAACTATTTCAGCCCGACTCTTATATGACATGACTGATTCTTAGAGCTTAATCAGACGCTCTGTGTTGCGCATATTCTTGGATTACTCTATTAAGCTTTAGCTTATATTTCTGTATAAAAACTGCTATTACATTTGTACACCTTTATAAATGTCTAGTAATGCCTACTACGGCTGTTACTGTTAAATTAATTAGTCCACCCTGGCTCAGGGGGGACTGTATTCCGTTTACGTTTAGCAAGAACCCAATTGTCTGCGCCACAAGTCTCTCTCACACCATTATTTTATAGAATATTATTTATGCAATAAGAAAACTCTACATTTAATATTTCATAGTGGACAGAAGGGCGTGGTTCCGTCAATTAGCAGACGCAGCATACAACTCTGGAGAAGGCCGATAAAACAGAATAAACTTCTTTTACGATTGTTAAAAATATAAGTTCATTTTCGACTTCCAATAAAGACACGATTTTTTTTCACGTAACAGTAGCTAATATTTGTGTAACCTAAAGGAGCAGCTAGAAGTAAATCAATATAGGATAACACCACAGACATGACAGGATTAACGGGTGGCGTACGGCCATGACTCAAATAAATTCCAAAACCAGGATCATCGACCAACACATCTGATTACGTGCGAGAATGCAGTTTTCCAACCTAAAATGATTAATTAATTCATGAACTGAGAGTGCCTTGTGTCTGCGTACAAGCAACAGATCTATAACCAGTGCTATAAAATGGCTCTGGATAACAGTTCGCCAGCTGTTTACTGTGGACGGTCTGACGCTGCTAGTCAATCGTCGTTTAAGCCCAGCGCATTACAACGGAGGTTAGCAAGCTCATAGTTACACTTCAGCCAACATAGCAGTCTTGCTCCAATATAGATTTGCAAGCATAGGAGTTAGTGTTGTGATATAGATGCTCTTAACAAGGATACACACTGAATTGTAAGAAGCTGACTTTCCGCAGTGAATTTAAATAAGTAAGATTGCTTTTGATATCCCTTAGAGGGTCAGTCTGTCACTCCTGACGAAAATGACGTAGCAGAAGCTACAGGATCTAGTTCCTATAGCTCCCTAGCGCCTCTAACCTTCTGCCAATAGCCTGCTAAAAGGTCAGCAACAAACCATATTCTCGACGCTTCACATTTTTAACGGCGATATACAACAATATTATTTATGGAGACCCCAATTTGCCAATAGGATTAACCGCAAGCACTACGGACACAGATCCACTTGTTGCGTTAGGAGTGTCGCTCTGATTTGCCAGAAAACCTCATCAGCAAGCGACAAATTAGCAAGAATTATGTACATGTTCGTAAAAAGCTAGACGCGATTTGTCGAGTTGACAAGCGCTATTGTAACTTATTTAACTTGCCTTCCGTGAAACTGCTAAGTGAACTCAGCCAAAGAGATACTAGCACGGTTGCTAGATCGCGTTTAGGGTGGCTTTATGTTGATGAAAAAGCCAGGACCTGGTCTGGCGAATTAAGGATCGGCCCCTAAGTCCCCAGTCTAACAAACAGTGCCGTTCTGATTGACTACACTAAAGAGGAAAGTATTGGTACACTACTACAGTAGTTCCATAAAAGTTAACTCATCTAGAACAGTGTCCATGTCATGACCATGGTAAGGACCGTTGAAAACGTTGAAAATTTTTCACAGGATATATCAGAATGCGCCAAGAGTTATGCATCGCACAACAACCGCATCAGCAAAAAAAAGGTTGTGGCGCTAAACCTCGCCGGCAGAAACCACATAACACCAGAAATTTCCTCGGCGTAATCGAATCTTTAGTGACACACCTATTGTGAGCCGTCCAACAAAAAAGTTGGTATGCCAGATAATTGGAGTATGGGGGTCGCACATGCTTTCTGACACGCAAGTACAACGACAGCTCTAAAAGACCATTGAGTAATGCCGACTTTGTAAGAACAAATGCTACTACAGCACCAAAAGACACAATAGTGACGCATAACCACACGTAGTTTCTTCCCCATATCTTCTTACGTGGTATTTGGAAATTTATTGGTTTCTGCACACCTATCTCCTGATATAGGTTGCACTTTCACGTTTGTTACGCCGCGGCTCATGGATGTCCTACATGGTATTTGATCAATCCGCAAAACCAACTTGGAAATTTAACTCTTCGCAAGCTTTAATACGGCTATCTTAAATTGATACCGCCTACAATTAGTCAGCAGCTACTCCGATATCCACATTCGCGCCAACGCTTATGGACTTGCCGTGCACCCATCCATGGATTGGTCGCCTGGAATTTTCAACTCAATCAGAATGTTTGCAAAACGTATCCATTAATGTGTTGATCGACAATTTTCCAGCTGACGCCCCTGAGATATTGATAGGCGTCCACCAATATTATACACTTGTCTACATGAAGGCTCCACAATCCATCAGAGACGGCCTAGTAGTAGGGTGAATGATTGGAAACCCACTTACCTTCTCAACAATTCTTGTCAAAGTGCCGCAGATCTACTGTATGCTGCTAATTTACCTTATTGAAGCCAGTTTACGATGTGGAATTTCTTTGAACAAATTGAGCTATCGGTATAGAAGACATGACAATATTTAAATATCTGCTGAACATCGTAACATCGTTGAACAGCGGCGTAGATCACTTACAACGCGGCCTTCGTGGTAGCTTTTACTACATACCCTACCGTCGAATCATTGCGATCTTGAACAATTAAGTTATTCGATTGATTTGTAGGCTCCCTCGGAAAAACATGTTTCAATGCCCATCTTCTGCCGAACTCAAATCTGAATTCTGGTCTAGTCAGTCTTCTAGTCATCTTCCGCCTACATCGCGTCACCTGAGCCCACGTGAGGGCCAACAGAATTGCGGAAGACCGTGCACTGTTCCGCTTTCTCTTACCAGGGGCCATTCAACACAAAAGCTCGCTATTACCAGATGGAGAAAATCGTGCAAAAGATGGCTGTCAGTAAGTCCCTCCGCAAAATTTTTAAACGGAAAGATTTAATTTTAAGTTATCGACTTGGTGAATTATTATGCCATGATGAGCTACGACGAAAGTTCGCATCGGGACATGAGAAAATTTATCTAGAGGCTTGTCTTTTGATTTGGTACTACCAATTTAAACTAGCCTAGCAGAAGACCAACCTTTCGGCCGTTATGAACCGGCTCAGCCGAGCAGAGGGCGTCAGGGTATTTGCTTATTTTGTCAAAAGCACTACTTTTAAGCTACCTGGCACTAATTGCGCCCACAGTTAAAATCATTCCCGTTTCCAAGTTGCTAAGCCTGTCCAAGTGAGAAGTACTTTGGATTGTTACGTCCGTCTTTGATCTAGCAGGCTGATTATCCCGTTAATCATCCCGAAGCAAACTGGGTATTCTGGAACTGTGGGGCTACATTTTCAAATTCAATCAGACAGTACCCACATCGTTGCAAAAAGTCGTCCACATGTGAGCGGTCAAACTAGCCCTGAAATACGCATTTCTAGTTCATGAGGTTTCAGTAAAGAACAATTTACCACGTACCATCAGTTCACTGATGTCTTTAAAACAGCCTACGTTGCAGCTGTATGCCTGCAGTATTACAACAAAAGACGGTAAGAGCACTGGAGCCTTCATTATGACCTGGCACCCTGCAATAACTTCTCACTATCGAAAATAAGATTATTTATTTATAGCCTGCTTACTTCGAACATACCTTGTTGAGCGGTTATGAATTAAAAACCGTCAGTTTTTCATTATATCGACTTGACTGTGACATATTGCTGGAGCATACCCGAGCAACCGTGACAAAAAAATTTGACGACTGTCAATTTCACGCGATAATTCCACGAATGGCGTTCGTCAGTTGGCTCGGAGCTCTGCTTGAGCTCAATCGCGTTATAGCTCAACTAAGTGCTATTATGGATGACCTGATTATGTACGGTTCGCGTAGTCGCTAATATTTCTTGATTCATACGTCCAACTTTCCACGAACTATCCACCTTGGCCGCGCCACCGAATGACGTGTCGTCTGCTAAACACCGGCCAGTCACTTCAACGGTCAGCCGTTGTTCGAGGCGATCCTGTCCTTATGTCTAATCTCGCCTCTTTTACGTCCTTTCTAATAAATTTTAATAATTTCTAAATATATGTTGTTATATTCTTAAATAATTCTATTCTAAAGATGAGAGTTTGTTGAGATGGAAAACACTGTTAACACAATAACCGTATCATAGCTATAATGAGAAAAACCTCGTAGTCTTATCGGAATAATCTCAACTGATTAACTAAACTCTTGCAGCAACGCAGAGTGAACGCCCCTTTTAACGTATGTGAAATCTTATTCAACGACTATTTTGGATATTTGGTGCCAAATTATATCTCAGTTCCGTAGCTGCGCGGCCGTCCGGAAGAATCATGCGCCAGCTGCCGACCAGTTACAAGCTCCTCTTCCGGCATATATGGCAAACCTTATCATGCGCTTCTTAACCACTGTCGTAGATTTTTGTGAGCTATATTACACCGATACTCTTGAATTCCCGGTCAAAAACTACATCGCCATGTTCACATGCACTGTGCACTTGGAGCTCGTTCCTTCAACAGCTACATTTCAGACTTATCTGACTATCTGACGCTTTTCTTTTACTCACTCAAAATGTATACAACTGATTACGGACAAAGCCAAATTTTTACAAATGCTGTCAGTGATCGCCAGAAATTGAATAATTCTCAGTCAAAGATGCCGAGGTTCGAAGATTGCTGATCTGACGTTGTATCGTATGAATCTTCAACTGTTTTTTTCGGAGCGGAGTTTTTTTCGAAAGCCTCGTAGGCATCGTCGCTCCACAAATCATTGGGACGCAGCCTTATTGGCTTTAAAGAGTTATGCAAAATTATCTTGGACTTAGCAGCGGTCATCAATGGCAGGCCGCTTATTTACATCGATTCAAACCCCATCGAGCAAAAAGCCATTACCCCGGCGCATTTTCGTTGGCTTGGATCACCCCGGCCAGGTTTCTGTTCTTCCATGTCGTTCGATCAGCTCGAGTCCAGTAATAGTTTATTTACACAGGTATCTTTCGATATACTTTCTAGAGCTAAGTTGCTTAAGGGAACTAGTCAGTTTTAATCTCCTTCTATTGTTGGTTCCAGAAGAGCATGTTACCGTTTCGTTTAACCAACCTGGAAGGAAGAGAACAACTGCGATTTATCAAGATGGGTAATGTATCTAGTTCGGAACGAAAGTGTTCCCTAATCTCTATACCGATTATATCTTATTCATATTCTCGATCCTAAGACGCGATAGAGACTTGACGGTGTATCAATACGCTTCGTAAACGGAACTGTATCGCAACAATCTACTCAATTTCTGTACTATCAGAAGTCGGCGAGGACAACAAGAATTTTGATTGATGACAGGTCACCGTTTCAAAATGCTCCATTAAATATGTTCGTCTTAATTAAATTATATTTTATACAATCAAATATACTGCCAATATCGTGTCCCATTTAAAAATAATTTATTTTCGTTTATGTAAAGTTGGTTACCTTTAAAGGACTCTGTGATACTTCAGAGTTGCGCACATTCTTATATCATCTTTTTCAGCTTCAGTTCCTAGTTGCCGTACAAAAGGCATAACTTCTATTCACAGTTTTCATATTTATAAATTCATAAGCAATGCATGCTGCATCTGTTATTATTGTTCGCCAATCAGCCAGACTTTTCGTGCGGGGTTTGTATTCTGTTTATTTTCAGCAAAAGCCGAACTACCTATACTTTTTTGTACTTAGGAAAACATTATTTCGTAGAACTTCATTTGTGCAATAATAAAACTACATAAAAATAACAAGTGCACAAAAAACATTTTAAATCAGCAGATACCGCGTATGCCTTTGAAGGGGCCGATTATTGTGTAAAATTGATTACATTTTTTTTATTGGTGTTGTAATTACAAAGTGGTTTACTGTTAGTCTGTAACAACAACAGTGCTTCCATAGATACTGTGTTTTTTCGAAGCGACAGCTACTGGTTATGTAGTTTTGAGAAATAGTTTTTAGTTAAAGGTCAACCACGATAATATCGGAATAAAAAATATCAGAAATAATTGATTAGATAACCCTCCCCAATTTCTTAAATTTTCTTTCAGCATGTTAGTGAACTTTGATTGGTCATATGCATTTTTTTCCCTAACTATCAACTATTTAGAATTGAGCGGAGCTTTTTTTGGCAAATGTGACAGCAATCTTTCTAGACGCTAAGTTTCTCAGAAATGTATCGCGTTGTATCTCAGAAATAATGTTTAATGAAGCAGGACTCACATAAAAAAATTGCAGTAGCTGTCTGAATTTTCGAAAACCAGTTTCACTGAATTGAATCAAATCGAAACATCTATCCTTAAATATCGATAACTATATAGTAATAAGTAAAAATAATGTGTATTAATATTTGTTGTCATTCGATAGTTCCTTGAAAGTCCGTCTTGTGTGTGCGTGAGTCATTTAGGTGGTACAACTTTGCGAAACTTTCAAGGTTCTAAATGTAACCTTTTATACAGCTAATTTAGATATGCTATTTTGTAGATATAAAAAGATGTAGTCAGTGCCGTTTATTTAGGGAAAAAAGAATAGAAACAATTCAGAAGAATATATCTAAGGAGACGTCAAACTTCTGAACTTAGAATGCTGAATGGTTAACAGTATTTTAACTAAATTCTGGGATACATTCATTTGGGCTGTTTCTCTTCAACTAATTAAAAAAAAAAATAGGTATTTACGTTTTAAGATCAGTATTCACAGGAAAGCAACTAAAACAAATCTGTACAAATAGTTACCTTTGCGCTAATTTTAGCGTAACTCTCATAGAATTGCACAGCTTATATATGTTTTGTATAGATTAGAATAAATGTAGTAGGCCATTTGCCGTAGTGGACGTACGTTCTTCTGGTATTTTTTGTACTATATATAAAAACGACACTTGTTCCTGGAACAATACTCGAAACACAAATTGAGGAGTAAAATTTGTACTCTTAATACGAGCGAAGATATGCTGTTATCCAAGGTCTAGTCGCTGCTACGAACCCTTATCGAGATTATAACTCGGTTTGTTCTTATGAACTTACCTAGTTTTTCCAAATCTGCAGTGTTCATTATTGCTAGTACCGGTGTGGTTTTCAGGAAATCCACATGAAAATATAAGGCAAAGCGGAAGACACACAATAAATATTATATTGAGAAAGCTGAAAATCATAATGGCGTAATAAGCCAATTTTGATGATTCCGGCATTTTTATTTAGAAACTAGCAGCCCTTTTCGAGTAGCTCTAATTAATTGGGTCGTCTGAATAAGTTTTAATTATTTAACAAGCATTTTGGGTTTTTGAGTCTTTATGCACTTTTATTGTTGTTGAGTTTCAAACCCTTGGATTTGAGGAACCTTTTGGCTTCTGTCAATGTAAAATTCAAACACACAGTATTTTTTGTGTCTAGCGGGATTGTGTGCTTCAACGGGTCTACACCCGCATAGATTGCTTTATTCACGGTTGCTATCGAAAGAAAAATTATATATATAGATTTCACTTATACATATATAAAAGAAATCAAATATTCGGAAGAAGTGTTCTGTAAATATATATATTCATATAACCGCGTACGGCTGTGCTCTGAATAATGACACAAGCTCTTATATGTATTGTGTCCGTACGAAACCTGAGGTATCATCTCATATTATGTACCGAACGCGACCATTTCGGTTGTCGCTTCTATATTAACCGAAGCAAGTAGGGCGAGGTAGGGGGATGCAAAATGTCGTCGAAGCGGGGTAGAGGGAGCGTGAAAGGGGTACCCGTTCAAGGGCCGGAGGGGCTGCAAGCGTTGGAACTGGGAACTCAGAGCAAGAAGGGCTACGGCCGACAGAACGGGTGATGTGTTAGCTGCTCCGTCGAAAGGGACAGGAGGAACTTCATTTATCGCCGCACTTGTCATTCGACTCCGACCAGTTAGGCAGTCAGAGACCCAACTCCAGGTCAGTACCAGCGCGTAAATAACATCACCTATCGCTTCTCTTCCGACCGAGTTCAATACTCAATACTCAATCAACGAACCAACCAACTTAATTTTCCCATCGATCGTGTGTCATCACTGTCCCATACTCATGTAGACAACTAAGCGAACAGCCAAAGTTTAAAAAACCAACGAGAAGAACCCTCACACTATTTTGAGAAGATAGGCGCTTTTAGTATGCTTAATTATAGCATACAGAAATTCAGTGAACTATCACAAACTCCACTATATTTTACACCAATTAAATTTAATCTAAGGCAAATGTAGGCATCGCAAAATATAGTGTTATTTAAAAAAATTATTTATACAAACTTAGTGATCCACAGAATCATTCATAAGCAATGTTATTTCTATGGTATTATAAAGGTACCCAACTTTCTTTTCGGTATCTTCTAGCTATATTTCTTCCGAAATTATTTTAGCTGTTGACTAGAACTGCTCTATCATAGTTAGCTATTCGTACAAAACATTTTGAGCCGGATTATAGTATTTGCTTATGCTTTCCAATACAAGTTATGACTCTTTGTTGCAAAACCTTATATTTGTTTTGGACAACTAACATTTCTAGCTTATGCTTTCCAAATGTAAAATATTCGCTTATTAGGCATGGTGTTTACCTTCACTTGAACTTAACATGATATCTGACTTTATAGCTATGATGTCTACATATATATTTATCACAAGAACGCATAGGTAAGACATGTCGTATTACTTCTGTGCTTAAAGCTACGCATAACGCAGGTCTATTAGAATAGCTTAATGTGCTTTAATTAGAGAAAATTTGACGGATACACTTCTTTCATATTCATATCCATATCAATGTACAAACCTGCTTAAGGGCAGTCACTCTAACTAAATAAACTGCGGAAACGGGACGTGGCTACGTGGAACGTGGAATAAACTACGCTGCGCTCATTCTCGCGTTTTCCTTGAAAAGCAGTTAGGTTGGTAAGGGCCTTGTTAATGTTTTTTTTTCCTTTACCTCTCCACTGTTTGCTATTTCTATGTAGCAGTCTTTCTCCATTATATATATGTATATATATATAACGTCAACAGTCGCCGAAGTATCTTAGGATATTTGTACAATGTACAGCATAGGATATGACTGAAAAGACTGTCAGAAGCAGTTCGCTAAACTAAAAAAAATGCATTTTAACCGTCAAGGGTGTACCTCTCCTTGGTCGGCTGAGATCTATGTGTCACAAACAAGAAATATTTCATTGGCCAAGAAGATCACCTGCGAACAATGAACTACTGGCAGGCATTTTGAAAACTTTGGCGAAAAGGAGTAAGTAAATTGATTAAGATGTGAGAGAAAGTCATGAAGAGTAACGGTAAATGCATAATAACCTAATTTATTGCTAAAATTCAAGCAAAACACTACATCCTTATTAATTTAAAAACAGCGCTCTCTTATGTACAAACCTAATGCATTCCTGAAACGATAGTTTTATCTCCGAAGTATTAAGTCTTTATTTCTGAATTGGATCTAGAGAATCGATTAATACGTACAATATTTTCTATATATGAACCTCATGCATTGAGAAGAGCTACGAAGGCATTCGAAATTATTGCGTTCCCTATCACTGCGAGCTATCAGTTTAGAGAAGATGTGGTATGGTACTAGCGATCCTGATGCATTAGCAGCCTTGTTACTACAAGTTTCTTGAATTCTTTTTGACATCCATGCAACGCGACCGAATTATCGTATCACATAGCCTCTTCCCACTTGGAAACCCTCAAGAAACCTACTTAACAAAGCAGTAGCGAGACTGGTAATATACAAAACAGTTTTGCAAAAGCCGCGTGCTTAAATCTGAGCATGCCCGTAAAACACTTTACAGAGAGTTTCTAAAGTGAATAATCTGCATGCAAGTCACAATTATGTAGACGCGCGATCCTTTTGAAGTGGGGAGGGGCGAAACACGTGAAAACGAGAGAGTAACCTGAAAGGGTTACACACAAATGATATACAAGATATAAACCTAAGTGCGAAAAATGACTAGTGACCAATGAATAGTATTTTAATACTCAAGAACCTCCTAACCGAGAGTCGGCCAATGGAGGAAAAACTGAGCCCAATTATGTTATTTATACCGATTATAACTGAAACCCTTAGGCTTTCATCACATTTACTTCGATTTGTTGAATCCTTTAACAGAAAGAGTTATCAGGGTCGTTTGTACAAATTAAAACTGGTCCTAGTTCGATTTGCTTGGATGATGAACTAAGAGTGCAATTTTTTTGGCTGCGTTGACTAGAAAAATGTCCGATCTGTTTTGAAAACGGAATTTACAATAGTCAATAACTGTCCGCAGATGATTTGAAGTTGTAAGCTCATGCTAGCACTGAAGAAGCTAAAAAGCTTCAAGGGGTGATGAATTCAATGTCAAACCATTATTCGGGACATAACATGCTTAGTTTTGTTCTTAATTCTTTCCTCTCAATGAGTCGTACATGTGGGGCAAACTAGTGTCAACTTGAAATTCTGTCAGACATTGGAGTGACGGTCACATTTGTGTACGACACCTTTTGGTGACGGAACCTAGTTTGACGTAGCCCTAGCTATTTAGTTTGCTACGCTCGTTTATGATGTTCCATTGATTAATTTTGCAGTAAAAGTCGTTGCGATTATATGTAGACCTTCGTCCACATGAAAAACGGCCCGCGAACGAAATGCGAAAAAAGACAACAGAACGCACTCAATGTAAATTTGTTAAACGTCTATCAATTCAGGATAGTAAAAATACCCGTCGATGCTATAAAAGAAGCGGATAAATTTCTTGTGTGTGTTTGTGCCCGTGTCCTGGTCTAATCTGGTATTTTTTAAATTTAATTAAAATATAATAACTAAATAAACCACTGCAACGTTAAATTGAACATATTTTTTTTACTTTTCAAGAGAGTACTACTACTGAGGATAAAACTACTGCATATTTATTGGTATAAATTTAGCAATCGTTGTAATAATCAGAGTGTGATAAGATCGAGTAATAAGTAAAAAGTGGACAAGCTAAATGATGTCGGTTAATATAATAAAGGTTAAAATATATTTCCGAGAAATACATCCAATAGAAATCATTTGATTGCAAAAAAGAATTGGTCAAACGAGGAAGTAACTTACATCGATATCAACTCCAGGGTGCTGGAATGCTTTGGTTGCAGGTACTTCGCCTGGAATATGTGAGTAAATTTCAACGTTGTCTTTATACCATTTTATTGAATAAAGGCGTTCGCCTCGATCGAGTGCATACGAACAGTTAAGCCATGTCGGTTCACCGAAGCGAACAAGAGACGGTACTCCAAGCTGTGTCAGGCGAAGTCCAGTTACGCCACTTAGCATCGTTACTGAAATACGTGAAAGCGCAGATATGTACGCGTTAACATAATATAAATAGCATCCATATTTTAAAAGGGGATATTAGTATGCTACGATTGGAGTTTATTACATACTCAATTGTTGCTCAGCAACGCTAAGGTAAATGGTTTAATCTCCAGCAACAAAACTCATCCCACGAATCTTCCCAATAAAGGGCCATTATAGGCGCATCACATTGCGTACAAATACGAAATAATATAGGCGAAGATACTTAGTCCTGTTTTTCACTGAGACTTTAAATTACCCCTACGGAAGACAGCCCGACTTAGAATACGATATGTAATGTTATCTACCTATCTATCCGATGGAATCCGTAAATATTTATAAAAGCCCGTACTCCTTTCGTGGGTTATATGCGAAATTTGATCCGTTTATTTAGCGAGAAATCCTTATCCTACGGCGGGCATCCTCTAGCGCTCAGGGGGTTTGACGTTGTCCTATCTAGATCTTTTTGTGTGCTGTTCGTGCGCACGTCGTGTTGGACTTTATTGTTTTCAAAGCCGACTCACGGGTCGCTGACTTCTGGCCTGCGACGCGACCCGGAGTGCCCTCTACGTGTCCGCTGTAGCAGGCTAACCGTTGTCTTGAAATACATCCGGTTGTCGTAATAGCGACAACGGGAGTTTGTTTGCCCAATGGGGTAAATGCTCACCTTCTTCCAAAGGCAGATTCGTTGATGACGGTGTAGAATGCGATGCACTTGCGTGGTTTCTGACCATGAGCTAGCACACGTCGCCGCCCCATACGTACGTACGTGCTTTAGCCCAAATTTCTATGTCCGAAAAATGACATGTTATCAAACGACGAACGTTTGCTCTACGCTTGGATAACTCTGCTGACAAATAGAAAAAGTTTTAACTGCCCGAGAAAGTATGGGTCGAAATTTTTACAGCTTTTTTGCGCTGTTATCGAAATCGAACCAAGCCGCGAACGCCTGCACATCAGCCTCGTGGTTTAGTCTGGTAGCCGCGTGTGTAGCTTCGGGAGCCGCCGGTACTCCTCGCTTCGGCTATGAGCTGTGGAATTTTGCCTGGAACGATTCCCAATAATCCAGCCGTCCGAACAACACCTCCCCGACCCGGCCATATCATCCATTATCCCCATCAAAATAAGCAGGCTTGGTTGTTGGTCAATAGAAGTGCGCACTTCAGAGCCATTCACCATACGTCTGTATGGCCATAAATGTGTATTTATTTATAAGATAACTTTCTTTATCTACACGGGTTGTTATTATCCACTCTGTTACAATATACATGTTGTTCAAAATAATTGTCGCTATTTTTTTTTATGAAGCCAGTTCTTTTTACAACAAAATCATAAACTTATTATAATGGAAGTAGCAGGTTTGTGTTCAGAATTTGAGCAACGATCAGCTTATGCTCAGTGTCATCGTGCCGGACCAACTTCCACCAAGGTTATAAACATTATTAGTAGCCCAAAATGGACGCCACACCTTGCTGCTAGTTCCCATGGCAGCTTTCAAAAGTACTCGAAGAAGATTTCTATGACACAAAACGGAAGACCAACGGTAGGCTTCGGATTGAGAAAGCTCGATAATTCGTAAAAATGGCGTAAATAGCCAGTTGTCACCATGTCAAGATTTTTATTTAGAAATGTAGAGCTAGTTCCGAAAAAATCCTTGACGATTTAATTTAAATTTCAGTCAACACAATATATTTTTCACCGCTAGTATACTAACGATAATAACCGCTAATACTGCCTAACTTTACACAAAATCATATCTCAGAAAACTGATGTTCATATATGTCTCTAAAGGAGATCATTTGTGTCTCGTAATTCGTGCATCAGTGTTCACTATGTGCAGGTCAGCCTTCTATTACATCGTTCTATTCTGGAATAGACTCGCTTAGCTTATCGATTGGCAAAAGCAAACGTAGCGCAGCTCATTGTACGCTTATATAATCGCAGACTTGTATATATTCACAAAAGCATAACAGAAGGTGGCCCGAAAGTCAGTACAGAATTTCCTCCTCTCTGTGATTGTAGAAAACGATAGCATGCAGATAGTTGACCGATAAACGCAGCAGTGTTTGTGATTTGCACTGATAGAACCTCTATAGCATGGAATTTCATTTGGTTTTCGTATATTGATTGAAATGCGAAGTCGATCACGGTGATACCCGGCAAGTGTTATATAGAATACGGGGTACATTTTGTTCGCATAAGTAGGGCTAAAGCGATTAAAAAAAAACTTGAACAGACTGGCTCACTCGTAAACAAAGCGAGGCCAGGAGACTATGAACTAGAAGAAGAAATTACGACATGCCTGCCGTACCGAGCAGTGTGGACGCCAATCCAATGACCTCAACATAATATCACGATCTGCGACTCATTAAAAGCAACAGCTGCGTCTTTATTTCTACAAGGTGCAATTAAGTCAACAATCTAAGATCTAGGTCCATCACAAGTGTCGTTTATTCGCTAACTGGTCACGCTTCTTTAAATCACCACGATGTATAACTTGTGAAGTGAAGGTGACGATAAAACGCCAGCAACAGTCAATGGCGAGGGTATCGTCAGATACTGCAAACCTTTCTGGGGACTGAAATGTGGGAATTAGATGCAAACAATCTTTAATCTTAACAGGAGAAGGTAGTATGCTACATTGCACGGAAAACAATTAGGTTACTTGGAATCATGCTTTCAGGCCGGCTGATTTCAGTGTGTGGCGCTGACATCAGCTGGCCGCTCTGATCTTATAATTTGTCTTCTTCGAATTTTTCCTGTGGAGTTATATGATTAAAAGTGTTTTCAGTCGACGCCGAATGTATTCCGTCCGACAGTCTCAGAAAGACGGACTCAACAGATTTCTAAAAAGATTGATAGAGAGGGCTAACAGGTTTTTCAAGATCATTGAAGTAGCTCTGTGTTTTCCACTTAAGCAAGGAAAACAAATAGGTCCATCAGCCTGTAGACCCATATGTTTGGTAAATGCAACACCAATGATCATGGAGATGTTATTAATGGGACTCATACAGGAAATTGAAGAAAAAGGAACTCGTAATGATTCAGCTCAGTTTTCAAGGAAAAATTCATGCTCGAAACGATTGAAAAGGTTATTGAAGAAGCCCAGAGTGGAAGAGGGAAGTCCCGAAAAAATACAAAAAATACGCTCCTAGTGTTTGGCTGTGGAAAACACATTAAACATCATGAGCTGGAAGCTGAATGTGAGTGCGTTGGAAAAACTACTGCCCTCGTTACCTATAAAGAATAATCCCATCATTATTTAGATGAAAAAACTTTTGTCATACGGACAGTGTGACTAAGAGTCATTTCTGGGGTTCCCTGGAATCGATCCTCTTTTTGAGGTATTGGCTATGACGCGGTTATCAAAATTTGATACGGCGAAGAGCTAAGCCATTATTGAAGAAAGACGCGCTAGTGGAAGAATGCGCAAACGAGCATCATAGACTGCTCCTGAAAAAATGGTGTACCTTACCTAACTGATCGAAAGCATTGGCGAGGCTTGAGGAAAAGCTTAAGGGGACGCACAGTAGCTCTGAAGAAGAAGGCCAGGTACCTAGGGGTAATTATAGATACAGGTCTAACAGGAACTGCATAAAAAACACGTGGCTAATACGGTAATGACCGTAGCTACGAATCTGACACGTGTAATGCCAAGAATGAAAGGAGCACAAGAAGATACCGGAGGACTCCAGGCCTTAATGTTCTCAGTCAGTTACTCCATACATTTCCTGCTATGGCCAAGCATGGCCCTGAGCTCTAAAAAAGAAGGCCCCAGCTGACTGCCAAGACACCAGTGATCATCAAAGTAATTCGAACCTATAGGATAGTTTCCACTATCCCGCCCTAATGCTGGCCAGAATGCTTCCTTGCACCGTACTGGCCGACGAAAGAACCGCATGCTACATAGGTGACGCACTATACCTGACCATTCCAAGAAGGTATATATTTCAGATGTGACAGTCGAATGGGCACAGGTTCGACCACAGCAAATCTCGGACAATTACAGCAAGTCACTGATCACGGGCATACAAACCTGGTACGACAGGCCTCATAATGGGCTCACATATTGCAGCACTAAGATCCAGATGTGTCCGCCAAGCTTTGGAAATTGTGTTAATAATATCCCAACGCTTGGATAGAAAAATGATAGGGTCTATTTGATCTTAAGAACATGATCATACACTAGCTTTGTACAAAAAGCGCATATCTAAAACTTTAGTAAGCAGTAGAGCAGACCAACGTTTTGAGTCTCGCATACCGAAGAGAGGTTAAAATCGGAATTCGAAATAGTTTTCTTCTCTCGGATGGATAAAAATATTCCGCTTCTACACCAAAAAAAATCCCCAAAAGCAATCCACTATCTGAAGCATAGTATCCGTGAAGTGATTGGTGAAGTGGATATTGAACTATACAGAGATGTGATCCAAAACTATGTGAAACAAATCAAGTCATGCTAACTGTTATTAAGTCATATCTAGGATAGCATTCGACTCACGCTTTTTTTCGCGTAGTTCAAATTACATTCCTTGGGCTGAGCTAAAATGGAAATCAAAGTATATATCAAAACTTGTCGTTGTTTTCCATTTCAAAAGCACTGATTTTCAACACCGACTTTTAGTCCACTTTGTATATGTACAATACCCCCAAAATATATACGCCTTCCGTATTTCACGTACAGTTGCCTGAATAATAAAGAACAAGGGAATTGTTAAAAAATAAAAATACATTTTTCAAACGAGCAAACATTTCAGATCAGTATTTAGTAAAAACGACAAGCCGGAAATAATATTTATTAAAGGTTGGAAAATCTTAAAGTTAATGCTAAAGACTGAAATATTAAGTCCAAAAAATATCGTTCTTAAAACTATTAGCTCACCAAGCAGAATGTCAGTTTTTACGTAATTGCATCACTGCGCTCTACATGGATTATGCAGATATGATGCAAGAACACAAACACAAGCTGTCGTCTTAGTTACTGTTTAGTAAGGTACATAATACAGATTAGTAAGAATAAATGAGTGGATAAAGCAATGCAACTAATTATTCTTAGAATGTAGTAGCTACAACAGTTGAGAGAATTCATACGAAATACTTTACTAAGAAAGAGATGTAGCATAACAAATCGTATAAGAAGTGAGAAAAACCATGTCTTAGCAACTTAAAACGAAACGCTATGCAAAAAGTGTTTAAAAATTCCAAGGATTGTAGAAGTGTTGGTAACGTTAACATATCTGACAACGTGCTGTTCATGAAGAGGCTGTCGCGTATTTTGTATCAGACAATAAATATACGAAACAAACTTGAAGAAGCGACTTTTTTAAGCCAGAACAAACCTAAGGATTTTAGGGGAGTCATTCACTCAAGCTTAATAAATTTGGCTCAAATGGAAAGCGTGAAGTATGGTATAAAAAAGACAAGACCCAAAAATCTGTGTGTTAGCGGACCTTAGGTGCTGTGGGTCTTTTTATCTATGGCAGGTGCTATGCTTATGATGGAACTGAAGAGTACATTAGGAAAACTCAGCCTAAAGTACTGTGTATTCTACTGCATTTCTAGAGTGAAATGAGAGCATATGGTTAGGAACATGAGGAGACTATTTTTTAACACTTTGTTAAAGTATCCTTACTTTAGTTGCATTATTATTAGCCAGAATAATTATTAACCAGAATATCAATCGAGTCTCAAGGAGAACGGAGGAATATTTATTTTCGATCGTCGCAAACTTCGTCGCTAATGCCCATAAACTGCCTGTTACTATCGAGGTTTGAACGAATCCCACGAATTACTAAGGCATTACGCTCCGTGGTGTTTTTCATGAGTATGTGTACTGTTGGTCCAATAGCTTTAAAAAGCTATTAAAATTGTGTCTTTTGGTTTCCTTTGTGAGCAGATAATGCCATTCTCTAAACTAATTTTGCCATTATGTAGGCGTTAAACGCTTCCATGATGCGTCCAGCTGCTTCAGAATTAATAAATGTGTGTGTGGGGCCTAAAGTGGGAGTTAACTCGCTGAACGATCACATTCGGAACCGTTAGTCGATGTCTGTCACTATCGAGGCCTGACTCACTCGGGCGACTTTAGTCATCGCTTCTTAGCTTTCTTTTTATGGCAAAAGAATAGGTTGCCTTTGCAGAGAAGCGCGGCAAAGAAAAGAGGAACGCCGGATTGAGTTTTGTGCCATAGAATCTTCCCTTAAGGGTAGTATCACCTGATCAACAGTAACAGCAGCGTTAAGGAGCCTCGACTCCACCCGCCAAGCCACTCATGCGGCGTGTATCAGCCGTTCACCTACGTTGACTAACCTGGGTGTAGGTGCGATTAGTGCCCCTTCCCTTCGCTCGTTGAAGCTCCCTTCCACTCCGATCGACTGGTCCTAAAGGTGATATTTTTTTTCCTTTGATCATTGCCGGTTAATAGCGTCACTGAGTAGTGGCCCAAAGTCCCATTCTGACAAGCATTCGAATGCCTAATCTGGATTACACATATTTAGATAATGGACATATTACTTCTAGCAATACTTACTACACGTATTTTTTAGGTTATCCACAATAATGTCTTTATTAATATTTTACCTCTTCCATATACATATGTATACATAAGGTTGGAATAGAAACAGATTTAGGTCGTCTTTTCCTTTTTACCTCTTTACAGTACTACTCTTTACTTCTATGATTTAAAATTGTTTTTCTCCGTTCTAATTTCTTTATGCAGCGAACGAGATGTTATGTCGAATTAAAGCTCCAAAGATAAACGTTTCAGGTGAAAAAGTGCCTTTTCGGCAGATACCTTATTTCGCGTTTTAACGAAGTCAAAAGCTGCAGAAGTAGCATGGGGTTATTGGGCGGTGTACACCAAAGACAGAACTGCTAAAAGGGGTTTACCATAGATGGAACTTTAAACCTCAAGGGTGTACGCCATTTCGGTCATAACTAACCCAGGTTTCCATTCCAAAAAGACGATAATATGCATTTCGTGAAACTGGAAGGGTCATCTATTCTCGGAAGTTCTTAAGAACAAAGAGGCGGTTAATTATGTATCTGTAGTTGTGTCGAGTGAACGAAGCTGTCCAGCAAAAGAGACCTGCTAGACGGGACTAAGTAAGCGTTTTCCAAGACCATGCCAAGCCGCACATGGTAAACATTGTAAACGCCACCTTGCAAGAGCTTAAATAGGGGCTGCTTTTACGCCCATCATATTCTCCAGACCCCCCTCCCCTACGACGGATTATCGCCTTTTCTGGTCACTAGCAAATGAAAACATAGCCGTACGTTTAACAATCAGAATAGTCTCACAAGATCGCGAAAGATCCCTAGAACATAACATCCCTAGGGTGTAACAAAACTTCTTATTCGAAGTCCAAGAGGGCAGTTAATAATGTTTGTCCTATGCGGTCCCGCATTTTCATCGTGCAAAGTACCTTGGATTCGTTTATTGGATCTTTTTTGAATATCCGAATTGACTTAATATAACTAGGCCAAATAAACGTGCCTATCGCCTGTCTCATTCGTATTAAGCAAATGCAAGGGAATCCAGCCCCCCCCCCCCCCAATTTCACCAAAGGTAAAGTATAACCTTATTTGAGTAAAGATTTACTTGCACCCTAAGCCTTGGTTTCTCTTTTGCGGCTGCTCATTATGATCTTTAGTTCAAGTTGACGTACAGAAATCATTTCTCATTATCGTGTAACAATCCTGTGCAGGAATCTCATTGTGACCACGTGATGCTTGATGCCAATCGATTTGTTGAGACACAGCATTGATCCGTAACTCTTTGCTGGATTCAGACGATCTGTGAAATACCTGAGCTACGAATTTCAGCATAATTTTGGCCTTGACAAAATAAACAGCACAGAGGGAATCTAAAGTGGTCTTTTTCCACCTTAAATATCCATCTTTCAAGAGCTCGCTCGAACAGCGCTGCAGCAAGTTGACAGAACAAAGCGAGCAAATGGTATATCCACGAAAAAAACAACTGAAAGAAAATGAGAAAAGCACGGTTTCTAAAGCGCAGGAGCTTCTATTCATCTCTCTCACTACTCTTCAAAAAAGCAGAATCAGACAATTTTTATTTATTTATGACCATATTCCAAACTTTAATTTTATATAGGGTGGTCGGGAAATCGCATATGAAATGCTCAGAAAATGCCATTTTATATGATTGCGCGACTGTTTGAACGTGCTAAACTGCTGAAACCATGCTTACGTCTAACTTTATAAGGCATACTTTACATGATCAGTTAAGCAACTTTTTTTGAAAACATAGGATTACGCGGTTTAACGAGCACTATTGACTTTAAACATAAAGTACCGAGGTGTATAGACCAAACCGACTGAGATCTTAAGGTTTTATCTTAAGATATCTTACAGTTTTCAAAATTCACAGCCTTGAAATGGTCAGAACAATGATTGACTTTTCAAAGGGAAAGAAGCTACACTGAAGTATGACCTACTTCCAAAAAAACACTTTTAAGACGATATTGCAAGACTTGAGATAAAGATTCGATAGCGACAACTTTTAATTCAAAGGATAGTGCTGCTTTATTCAGACTCAGTAAATGATGCAAACCTGGTAGTACTGGACCGTTGGAAGGCAGACTTGGTTTGGTCACACAAACTAAAATGGGTTACAAGGTAGTACAAGATATTTGCACTGAATCAATTAAGTATCTTTTATGCACGTATTGGTTATCGGTAAGACAATTTCATACAAGTATAACAAATTTTAAGTGAACTTTTTTTAGCTGCTCTGATTGTTTGATGATTACGATAGCCTTCTCAATATCAATAAAAGAGATTAAGAGAAATAATTCATTATCGTTTTCCTTACACATACTAACTAAAACATAATTTCGACCTCTAGTTGAATATAGCTTAGTAAGGGGCATAGTAAATCGATAATTTAAATGGTTAATAACGAATGCCTTGTTTAGGAACCAAATCTAATAACAGCCTATTTCCTCAAGGATGAAATGTATTAGAAAGGAATGCACCGTTTTGCTTGAATAGATTCTTGGACCACACATCTGAATAATAATATAGAATACAATACAAAGATTCTTTCAAAGAGATAGGAAATATACTTTTAAAATGTGTATTATTACTAAGGGCACGCAGCCTTCTATCTAAGTACATGTACCAGTTTCTGCATAAAACTATTATTAACGCGCTCGATGTTTGTAACTTATATGGTTCTTACTGTTCTCTAACTACCTAGGTTACTCGTTCAGATATTGAGAAAATAATCTGCTGTATTAATTTTTTTTTAGTTTTCAAAGTATTTAAAGCTCAGCTACATTGAACAATTTAGATAGACTACTTGGAAGTAGCTAATCTTCCTCTCATTCCATGTACGAGATTTTTCTGCGTTGTGTTAACTGCGTTAACGTATTTTTTAAGGCATAAACATTGTATTTACAAATCATAGAAATATTTGTGTAGGATTAAGCTACCGTACATGTTATTCAACTTTTTAAAAACGAAACAAGAAAACTATAGATAGAGTTTGACAGCCAAAAATCCTCCGTTGTGCATCAAGATCTAAATGAAGATTCACAACAATGGCGATGAATAATAACCCAGTTTTTTGAAGTATATATAAAACTATGCTGGCTGGACGAAAAAAAAACTCAGTTAAGCATTAACATGTTATGTTGTTGCTATCATACTATGTTAATACCGCGTCAGTTTAGTCTTTTCCCTCCAGATTGTCACGAAGATCTAATAATTTTAGATAGTCCGCTACAATTATGAACTATATCCTTGAAAATAGTTTCTTTGATGTTAAGGATAAAAACAGAGCACAAGAGCTGACTCATATAAGATTCGTGCGACGCTCCCGACGGGAATTTTTTTAGAGAACTCAACTTACCATTTGTTTTTACCAAAAAATGCAGCTCCGTAACGTGACTGCATATCCAGGTTGCTTCCTACCTGAAATTTGTACGACTTCAAAATATGGCAAGAGTAAGAAGACCTGTGAAATATTTTAGAAAGATTAAACGCGCTTAAAGTTTCTGACTTAGTAATACCACTGAGGCAATCGAGGTTTGTTTTCAATTGCGATACAAAGCCGAGTACCATGCCATGTATGCCACCGGCGTAGAGTTGAACTCGCCTTTAGTAAAGGCGAGTATTTAAAGCTCAGCTAATTTGACCACGTTCTTCAGTTTCAGTTTTTCTTAGTTAAAATAATGTACAATGAATATGGCAACAATTTTCTCAAACCCTCTGATTAAAGACCGCAAGAAGACCCTCGAGCCATTAGTAACTACTATCGTAGTACTATGTGCTATGTATCATATAAATCGAAAAGATTTGTCTAGGACTATCGTAAGCTTTTTCTAGATAATACGGGTCGTACGACCAAGGGCAATGTTACATTTAGGATAACAGTTCTTATTTTAACTTGTCCAGCCGTTTTGTAGATTGATGTACGGTCAAACTCAGTATGTTTTAGCCCTGCAATCTCATATGGGACAGGAAAGAAAGATGCACTGGCAAACAAATTTTTAAATTTTTTTGACGTTTTACCATCGCCTTAGTGTTTTTAATTTGCTTATCAAGAATTCTTCTGAAGTTAAAAAACAAAAGCGCTTATTTCTCAGAAATCCTCAACTAAGTTTATAGTCCGATAAAGAGTATATGAAACACGGGAGATGGGCCAATCAGTATCAGCTCAAGAAATTCTCTTTAAATCGCTGGTGCTACAGAGCACTCCTACGTTTGTGCATAGATATATAAAAGAGGTGGCGTATGTATTGTTTATATCGATTGTACACAGCGCCTACATTCAAACAAGGGCTTAAAAACGGTTGTTGTTTTATTTTTTTGGATAGCAGGTTTGCCTCGGCAGCATAGTACTCGCAAATACTACTTTTACCACATTTATAAATATTGTGTCTTTGTGGCCGAAAGCAAATCAATAATAGTTAGAGAAACGACGACATCCGGATCGCGGGTCATGATAAGATCAATAACAGACGAGTTGAGATTAATAAGCAGAATGTGTCGGACGACTGGTTGCGTTAGACCATTTGGCAAGCACGGCCTTACAAATGCTACCTGAGTAGAATGCCTTTTCATAGTTATGTAGGTATAATTATTATTATTCCAAGGAAATTCAAGTTCCCTGAAATGATGCGTGACAGCGCATTAAACAGAACGACTTCTATAGTTTTTTATAGAGTAACTTGACACTAGATAGAACATTTAATTGATTAGGGATTCCGCATTCCTCAGCGCGTCTTACTGGTGCACTCGCTCACAAGTTACTCTTCTCTAGCGCTCGATCTTTAATAGGATAAGCATGACAGAGCAAGTGTGGCTGCCCGATTAAAGAAAGTTAGTCATAACTTCGAGTGATTTGATGCACAGTTCTCCAATGACACCAGTTTCGTGATCGCGCCTAAAGCGTATGCAAAAAGGCTCTTTCTCTGTCAACTTGGCTACTGATTTGCTTTTTGTAGATTACTTCCAAATATTTTATATTTTGCGTCACCCCAGAAAGCCTAATACGCTAAGTTATTAAATTAGAGTTTGATTGACTTGTTTAATTACTTTCTCAAAAGTGCAAATAGAAAAACCGGCGATGGCTGACTTGAATTTTGAAAGGCTGACTTGAAAGTTAACAGCAATAAAGCGCGCTCGTATTCAATTGTTTGCAACCGAAAATTCAATAGAAATACATGTGGCTAAAAAGATATTTTAGGCGAATCATAAAGTTAGAAATGAAACATTCTTATACATTGAACCTCATTCTTGAGGTTCTATGATATATACCCTGAAGTTCGCAATGCGGTGTACAATTTATAAAAAACCTGTAACGAACAATGAAAAGGCTAGTTTATGTGGTTTATATTATTCAACCAAACATAGCAGCTGGGAAAAGCTTCATTTTATCTATGTTCAGGTTGTAGTTTCAAAATCCTGTTTGGATAATTCCAGACGTTCTATAACGAGATCGTACAGAGCAATAAAAAAAAATGTAACCCTAAAGGGGACTGAAAACTCAAAAAGTTTTATGGTAGTTCAATGGTATCTTAATTAAGCATTGTTAAAATTTTTTAAATGCCATAAGTTTGCTTGATTTCTCAAGCACTTTTTGTATTCGCTATGTATATTATAATTAAACGCATGCTATCTAAAGCAAAGTGAATGAGCGTTTTATCGCGTATAGGATCGATATCTCAGCTTTTGAAACCTTGAAACCACTGTATGCTGTGTCTGTCTAAAAATGTATTGTGGTTTAAACGAAAATAGCACAGGGTAACGCTGCGAAACTGGCAACCAATGGTCTTGGCTCTAGAAAACTTCATAAGCTAAAAATACAGTGGAATAACTTATATATGTAACACGACATTAGACATAGTTTTCATGTTATGCAATTTTATTTTGTTCTACGCGTAAGATGAAGTGCCTTTCCAAATATTTCATACATTCAAAAGCACGTTCTACCCTGTTCACTGTTTCGCCACTACTTGTTTTGCTACCGCAATGCGTTTTGCATGAATACCATCGTTTCTATTTATATACCTCCTGCGCACAAGACTTTCCGACACATAACGGATTTATCATTTTACTAGTTTTCACACATCCAGAACCACTTCATCCACTATGTTTTCGAACAAGCATTCGATATTTAAACCGGGTCCCCGTCTAAATGTTTTTCCATTACACACGTTGATTTCTACTCTTTATTAATGCAAGCGACATTCCGTCTGCTCTATTACAAGTACTTCTTAGGCGAGCTTTTGAGTCGAACGGCCCCCGTCAGACGAAACGGAACAATGGACGGTCTTCCATAATGGTTGGCTCTTGTGTGGGCGGTATAGACGAAAGATGGTTAAAAAACTGATTAGACCAGTTTTGGGTTCAAATTCAGGTTTGCGCCTAACAGCAGTGGACATTGAAATACTCTTCCAGTGGAGGCTGCAAGACAATTGAATAACTTTCCTTGTTTGTCCAAGGTCGAAATGACTTTAATGTAAGGTATGTAGTAAAAGCTGCTACGAAGGCCGCATCTACGTCGCTAACCTCTTCGACAGGAGCATTTTTGGCGAAAGCCATAAAGTTCAAATAATATCGTGCATAGTCAGGGGTCATGGTCCAGATATTTTGGAACTTAGGCGACCATGGACTATTTGTATACTGCCAGTAACTGTTGAAATGATGGACCGCTTTGACATCGAAAACGTGTGGACCTTACTGTTTCTTTATTTAAGATTTTAAGATTCTAGTTGATTTATTTAACTATTTCCTTATTTTCAGAAATATTTCAGAACATATTGTCGAATCCTTGATGCCGATAGCTTCGGATGTTCATAGAAATTCTACATCGTGAGCCGGCTTCGATTGGGTGGATGATCAGCACACAGTGGGTATGAACAAGGAAAGTGGACTGTTAATCATTAACTCAAAGAAAGCCTTAAATGTTACTAACTCGTTTTTGACGGACTGTGGAACCTTGTCGTAGACAAGCTTATAGGATTGGTCGACGCCCACTAGTATCGCAAAAACGTTAGCTGGGAAATCACCTGTCAACGTGCTACCCGCTAGCGGGTAAGTTTTGCAAATGTCTTAATCAAATTAAATATTTCATGCGATCAGTTTATTGACGGTTGCACGCTAAATTTATGAGCGTGGGCAAGCATTTTGATGTTGGAGTCGTTATTGTAGGCGCAGACTGACCGTATCGACATGAGAAAGTCTTATGAAAGCTTGCAAACACTTGAATTTTCAGCTTAGTCTTGTGAATTGGTCGGATTTCAGGCAAAGCATCAATTAGCTCTGGTATCACACATATGAGACTGCTACCTGTTTCGGGGACTACGCGTAGAAGCACCGAAAGGATTTCTAAACACCACATAAACAGATGCCATACAGACAAATGATCGTATATGTTTGCACATCATTAGTGTGTTTTTTGTGTAATGGCGTTTGTCCTTACGAATGCGGCATTTTTCAAAGAGCTACAAATGTTGTTGTCCGTCTGTCGCAGAAGGCACGCGCGGCGCCGATTTTAGTTACTAATTATTTGCATTGCAACGAGTTGAACAACAAGGCAGGTCATGACAAAAGGGACATGATTTGGGTTTTTTTAATAGACGACTCACGGTCAGCACGACACTGGGAGGCCGGTTATGCTGAAAAAATGTCTGCTGAATTTAAGTTGCTATGGGTGAGATTCAGTATTATAGTCTTGGTAATAGTTTAGTAGGTAACCTATGTGCCTCTAGGCTAATCGTTCTGGGCGTAGGCTCAATTCGTTTCTTCGTGAGAGTCAGGCACTAACGACGATGCCGGACGTAAGACTTGAAACACAGAAAGCTTTAGTGCTGCTATCTTCTTTTAGCTGCTGTGGTTGCTGTGAGACGCAGTCTTCTGTGGAAAAGCCCAAAAATGATCTAACGGTAACAATGGCCACAAGAGGGGTCGCATATTACTTGTAGAGGTGTACAGATTATGGACACAAATTTTGATTTTTCTATGGCAATTATAAACTGAAGCTTAAAAACGTAAATCAACATTCGAGTGGTAATTGACGTTATATATAAAGAGTTAAATCTAATTAGATAGAATCCGATATTACTCGTATAAAATTATTATCTTACATAATGTAATTTGATTATGATAAACAAATATGGCATTTATTATGGACCACTTCATTGCATATCGCATTCGTTTCAATATTATTTGGCGATGCGTAGAGGCCTTACTTTACATGTCGAACTACAGACAATTTTCTTCCTTGTTTGTGCAATCCAAAATTTAGCGCGCGTATCGTCTTCTTTTCGGCACATTATCCAGCATTTGGTTTGTGCAATTCAAACTATCATGGATTTCAAAAGTCCTGTAATTATTCCTTCTTCTTCACTATTTTTGTTTTCTATTAATCACATATGTCGACAACCAAGTGTACGCTAATATGTCCACAGTGTTGCGCCGATGCTTTTTGGCTTCTGCAATGGTATACGTATTCATGCCAAACTCCCTTATAAACATGAGCAGGTTTAAACTATAGAACAAATATACATGCTATTCCTCCTCTTTTGTTTTCTTGAAAGCACTTGTATTACTAGAAAATGTGGCGAAACTACAGTTAGTGAACTGAGGATATTCGAGCTATACCCAAAGACGAATTATGTGAGCGAATCGCTGTGAATGATTTGTGCATGCAAACCATCAAATTAGTAGGTGCTAACGTCGCATGCTCCTTTTGATCGGCCGAAGGGCCGTGAGGTGGGACGACGCAGCGGGTTCACGAGACCTGGGACCACAGGATTGCTACTGAAAACGTCTAAGACTTAGCAACGACAGCAGCACCAGACCACAGATGTTCGATGTCGAAACGTTCACTTAAACAAGTAGCTGAACACCAGCTGTGGAAAGATCGTCTTGCTAACGCTTTTATTAGCTGAATACTTGGTTAAGCTGGACGGTTTTCTTGTTCGTTCGTGTACAGAACACCGAACGCGACAAAACCTATTGAGCGTGATAGAAGCATACAACAAAGTTGCTCTTAACATTTGCCGAGATTCGGCAAAAATGCAAGAATTTTTTATTTGTGTATACATAGACTGCGGTCTCATATCCAAATTCAAAAATTATGTTGCCGTCACTATAGTCATAATATTTTTAAACTGACATACATGCAGGATCAAATCAGACTGCTAGTGTAAAGAAACGCGCGTGTAGCAGTCAGTTGTGAGTAGGTCAACTATAGTTAAGATTTTGTAGATGATTAGAGCATTAGAAATGCTGGAGTATCATTTTCGTTCATCTACCAAAAACTCTGCGTCTGCCTGATTCCTTGAGTAAGTTGTTCTGTCGCGCAGTTTTTATTTTAAGTCCAATATTAATTTATATAGGAATTATTTCTGTTATTTTACCCGTCCGGGCAAGAAATGTCCCGGCAAAAGCTTTAAAGTTAGTTCGCTCTAAATTAGTTAATGGAGATGGATTGCAATATGTGCAGTAAAAATGTTAAAAGTTTTAGCTTTTAACCAGCAGGATCATTGACAAGAATATGGATGCCATATGGATATTGGGTAGCATAAAATCCTACATCTATGCAAAGATACGCCAAAGAACGGGAAAATTGCAAAAAAAATTCGATGGTTTAATTTTAATAGTATCATAGTTTCAAGTTGATTATGATAAAGTTATTTCTTGTCACTTAACATCGACTACCTTACCTACTTTAAATTATACAAAAACTGCCCAAAAGTTGTGCATTATCTTAATATACCGTACTAGATATACGATTTGTAAATTATATTCTAAAACGTCCGAGTGTTGCACAAAGTATGCACACATATTTTATGTGTGCATACATAAAAGCTTTTAATAAGTGGCAGGCTAAGATGGTATTCGGCTGAGTCGTTTTCTGGTCACACGTAAGGGAAATGATCTGCATTGTGCTTGCAGGTCCACTGCTACAAATACGCTGAAATAATAACAGCGTGACTGTCTATCATATTAGTAGATGTAAGCTAATAATATGTACGCCCTTTGCAGCGCTCCAGTTGTGAAGGTATCGAAGCAATCAACAATATTGAGTTTATGTGCAATGATTGTTAGAGATTCTTGTTTTCGACTAATAGCACGCAATACGATTTCTTCAAAAAAGAGTTTCGATGTAAAGCGGCTATACTAGTTCCATCGTTACTCAAGAAGAAGTGAGTGCAATTCTTGCTATTAAAGTAACATTGCTACAACTTTACCACTAACATATATTGAAATATGTCGAAATCCTCAAAGAGAGTACTGTCCTCTAAAGACTGTACAAATATAGCGTCTTTGTTTAACTCTGTTACCACTAAGAATAAAGGTCTGGACAAGTGCCAAGTTCTCAACAACTAGCGCTCAACACTGACCTAATTTGCTACAATGTCAAGGTTAGCATGTGAATTCAGAAGTGACATTTAGATAACATCACCATATAGATAAATCGAGAAAAGACGTACTGTTGCCAATTTTGGCTCGGAAAAATTTGTGAGCAGCTCGACCAGATATCGACACGAAGTTTATTGGTTTACTAAGCGACTAGCCTCGGTAATTTACCAAAGTCAACAATGTGCGAGGCTACATACAGCACCAACAACAATTGCGCTGCAAATCAAAACATCTCAAGAAATTCTTAGATCTCCAAGCCCCTATTTCTCAACAATTTCCGAATTTTGCTAAGTACATCAAGGGCTTTTCAGGAGGGTGGGAACTATTCATACAGAACTTTAAACCTAGCTGCAAATACTGGAAGTTGAAAACGAGTCGAGGATAGCTTACTCTGATTTCACATATCCATATCAGAGATAAATGCATCAGGAATGCACGTACAGTGATTTTAGGTAACGTCTGCTCACAATCCAATCTCAAAAGCATCTTGAGCAAATAGTGCACTAGAAATAGGATGCTGTTATGATAGAGCCTAAAAATGCGAGTGCTAGATTTGATTCGTTCAAAGATGCAGATAGCCGTCTGTTTGCACGCGAGATGCAATATCGTATCGCTTATTCTAAAAAATGTTTGAATGAGCAAAACAGGCATTTGTCATCATCTTAAATCAAACGATGCATTTAACTATTTTATCCGAGGGCAGCAACTATCGATGTACGTAGTGCAATCAACTGTATGTAGATCATAAGGGTATGTCTATATGTATACTACAAATTCATATTTTCGTTGCTTTCGTTTAAATAATTCTGCAGCTAGCTATCAAATAAAGATCCATAAAGAGAAACATCTTTCATTCATATGCAAAAGCTAATCTAACACCGCTGCAAAAAAGGTAACCTCAAGTAGTAAGTAACGAATATTTTACGTCAAATATAATCTGTATTCATAAGAAGACCACAATTTCGAAAAGCCCTATGTTATTTATGACTGCGGAAAGTCAGCGTTGTAATGTTATTATTAAAAAATAATGTAACCTGCGAACATATTTTGCAGAAGATAACTACACATTATACCATAGCTGATATAAACTGTAACAATGTACGATGTAATCTATTGTTGTTTACGAATTTGTTTCCGTCTGCTAACGGATCCAACTGGTTTTTTTTGTACGCTTATGTTAAATCTTTAGTTCATAATGTTAATTAAATCGCAAAATATTTGCTATAAAACTTTCAGCATATGAAATTTACCACACCAGATGATTGCCTCGTAAGCTGGAGGCATTCGTTTTGTTAACGTTTTGTTCGGAGTTTGTTAACGTAACAGTTTGAGTGAAAATGGATTTAACCGAATGATTGTTCATCACTAGAGTTCTTGGGCCCACAAACAATTTTTGTCGCGAAGCTCTCCTATATCATGAACCGCCCCATTTTAAAAACAGACTACACTTTCCGAATGTTCGATTATCATCCAAACGCCGGCTTTTCCCCTCTGCGACAGAACGTTTACATAGACAATGAAGCACCCTATATATACTTTTCGGCTAATGATATATGTATTGTTAGATTTTTTTTAGAATCTAGTTTACTTTATTAAAAACGGTTAGTTTACTTATTCTCCACTTTCGACCTCGACTTGAAACTTGAGCTGATTCAAATGCTTTCAACCATTAGATTATTCTTCCAGAACTATTTGTATGTATAAATTTTTTTATTTGATTTAAACAAACACATAAAATCTGTTGAATATTCGTTTCATGTCAGCAAAAGTAGGCTTGCTATATTGCTTACAACCTGTCTTGCCTTAAGAACTCTGCTATGCATCGGTGTCGCATACATTTAGAGAGCTAGGTAGCCTTACAAAAACTGAATTCGTTCTACACTTTTAGATGTTAGTTTCTATGCTTCGGTTATCATCTTTATTTTTCTCGACTCGGATCCCAATTGCTAGCTAGACGGCTGGCCCTGAAGCACGGATGAGAAATATCCATTGAAATTTGTAGAACCAGTGAGATAGAAAGGCTTAGCTTCACTGACTTATTGTTACTTCTATCCGCACTTCACCCAATATGCCTCAAGAGCAAGATGACCGGATAGTGCAAGGTATACTAAACTCTATCTTTCCCATTTAATGAAGCTACAGGCAACCTTGAGATTTTTCCCAGCATCAGCTGACCTGAAATACGTCTGCTGGCGCCGAGTGACAATAGGAATTTTAGGAAGCCTTCTTTCAGCGTTATTTTTTGTTGGTGCAAAGCATGCAGTAGATAGGTCGATAAAAGACCTTACTCAGTTTTGTTTAATTCCGATCACTTGTTGTCGTTATTGTTGTTTCCCGCTGTGCACTGTTTTACATTCGCAGCGGCGGCTTAGTTTCGACTACTGTGGCTCGCTCATTCACTCGTTGGTGTTCCTTTGAGCACAGTCAAGACCTTTTATCTTTCTTTCTCGGTAGACTTTTGTCGACGCATGGTGAATTTGCATTTAAATTTCTGGCTCATTTGAGTTGAATTTAAAGCAGTAAAATTTACTATGAAGGCTTTGGTTCTGTGTATCGTACGTTATATACGCTTTGTATGTATTACTATTTGAATAAGTGTAGGGGCCAAAGGCAAACGTATGGAGTTAATCGGTTGATTACATCGGCTGGAGATAAGCTTCAAAAAGTCTACAAAAAACAACCAACGAATCTCCAGTGGTAACACGGGTCTGTTGTGTATTCAATAAGAGAAGGGAGACATGCCCTATAGTAAGCACCGCAGAATAGGTATCCAGCAGATCAAGATAACATCTTGAAAGCAGAAGTATCATGCGAACAACTTCGTTACTCATGAGTCTCGTAACGAGAGCCTACGTCGAGACCTGACTATGAGAACAGCCAGTATTTGAATTGTGGGAATCGTTGAAGTGCATGAAAGAAGAATGTGCTGGGTCGCCTCCCACCAGCAGTGGATGCGACAGTATCTGTTCTACGCTTGTAAGGCTTACAAATGCTTGATTCGGAAAAGGCTGTTTCAATCATCCAATGCAGCGATATCATGATGAAGTTGCCTAAACGGTTGTTTAGGGGGATTGGGAACGGTTGTTTGAGGGATATAGATCTTAATACGAACGTACGTTGTCGTTGTATTTATAGCTAAATCTAATTAACTTACTCTATATTTTAGGTGTATATGTTTCAAATGAACACAGCTTCGTAATCAGCATGAACCACAAACAAAATTCGAACCCGTCAGACTCTCTTCGTTAGCAAACGCTCTTATTTACTAAGTTTACACCAAACGTTCATGATGAGAATTGGACAATGGATGGTAATTTTTTTGAAACTCACACGTTTCTCTAAGTTACAGAATAAATTTTCGCAGCTTTCGGTTTTACCATCTCTGTTAAGACAAAGGTTGAATCCGCTGATATTCTCCTAGGCTTAAATCCATACTACTACGGTCAAAACAATTTGTTAAGTTCACTTTTACCCTGCCTCTTAGGGTATCATTACCACCAGACAAGCCGTTTAATAGTCCTACTAGTTGCTGAATCTTAATGAGTGTGTTTACACCGTTACTGAATGATCAAAATATGGCAAAATATATAACTCAATGTACAACCATCTTTAATATATTTAATGACACATTTGTGGACGTATTTCTTCGAATCGACAGGACTTTATAGATACTGCGTTAAGATACTCAGCTAATCTCGTTTAATTTTATTTTCTGTTTAATCTAATTGCCTAAAGAAAGCCCCACGTGTTCCTGTCGTGCTTGCAGATAGTTCAAAACACTAAAGATGGATAAAATTTATTTTTGCGTAGTTAGAACACTAATATTTTTTACTTACACTAATACTAGATTTTTTAGCACTCCCAACCTTAATGCGGCTTAAAGTCACTCTGTTCTTCATGCGTTCGCAGTTGTTGGATCTGACGCGACGCAATTTTAACGCCTAAAATTGTTGGCTTCACAATTACATTGTGATTTATTAAGTATAAGTGAGTTTAGTATTTTATCTTTGCCAAGGGATTATACCACTAAACTGTAGACAGACAGTAAAATGTCGCCACTAGTTTCGAGTACTTCTATTATCACGTGTCATATCAGCATAATTAGTGTAAAACATGCACATACACAGTATTTCTAAATAACATAAAAATGCAATGCGAAGAATTCAGTCCTATATGAATTTATAATGAGAATTAGCAGACTTACGCAATGGCGTTATTCTTACCGCCTTATAGTGCACTTAAGAAAACTACAAACGTGTTTTCAAATGTAGTTTTTACAAATGTTTAGGGATTTGCCGAAGTGTCTTTCTGAGCCATTATACAATATTTGAAGAGACCTATACTTTGTAGTCAATAGATTTTACCGATAAATTCTCATATCAATTAGAATCCTGCGCTAGGATAATAGCAACGTGCCGGCTTGCTAGACCTAGGAGCATGTGAATATTGGATTCCAATCCTACTGTAGACATATTTGTTTTATTCCGGAGGGCAGCCGTGTGATGCAATGTCAACGCAATTCTAAAAGGAGCTATGAAGTCAAAAACTCTCCTTGCTGAATATATTAACAGTTATCTATTTTTAGCACTACCGCACTAATTTATGGGTGAAATTTACTTATTTGTATTCCAGTATAAAAGTCAACTATAATTGTCAGGACCTACGATAGTGCCGATTTTTTAAAACTGTCTGTAAATCACTCAATGCTGTCAAAAATGATGTAGTAGAATAAGTTTCGATTATGCTTTTCGGTAACTATGATAAATTCACGACTTAATTTTTCTGTTAATTTTGTACGCTCACATTCAATCGTATTTTCTCTTCCTAAAACAAAACACTCAGCCAAGTGCCGGCATTGTACGAATTGCTAGGGCACATGTCTGATACTTAAAGTAGCTACTGAATAACTCTTTTATCTGATTAGTCTTATAGTCTAGATATTGAGTCTTTCTTTTCAGCAGAAAAGATAATGCTTTTAGGCACACCCGTTATATTCTTTGGATGATGGAAGATCTGTCGTAGATGTCGTCAGCGTCGATGGCATTACATTTATCCAATCTTTTTTCCTGCGCACTTATCAGCCCTCGGCCCACTTTCGCATTGCTTTGAGTATTTCGACTAATGTCTAACTTCCTTAAGGTTCAGTGCCCTCATCGCTTTTTTTTTGTTATTTCTGGAATTAATTATTTTGTAACTACTTCGTGTGCATTCTGAGCAACGTATCTGATTCAAATAAATTCAACTCGATTACTTTCCTGGAATGCCAGCATAAAAGTAGTATGCTTCGCCTTATTTTTACTTTAGCAGAAATTCTACTTAGAGCTTTTGTATATTTTAAGATGCTAATCAATTGAAAGGGTTTACACATGACACAAGTTATGACTTTAATAAAGTATTCACATACAAAGCTCAGCACAGAGAACCAGAGCGTCACATTGTAGGTAATGTACCCTAGCATTAACCCTACCGACGCTTGTTCTACTCCTATACCAACCGTCGCTGTTCAGTGAGCGATCTTTGGAAAAAAGTTGTTTTTCCAATTTTTTGACAGCATGTAGATAACCATGTGAAAATATTTAAATATGTAGATTTCTACAAAAAACTCGCAAATGATTAGGATCTGTATACAACTGTACATGTTTACACGTACATTCCACTTGCGTAAAAAACTTTTTTGTTAAAAAAACACTTGCAAAACACTATGGGTTTTGCAGTGTTCTTGCGGAATAGCTGAGACAACTAAAACTAATGACCACAACACTTCAAAGTTGCCCTAGGTCCTTTATTTGTTTATAGAAAAGTGGGTAATCTGTTTCGTTAGTTCGTAGAGCTGCAATCCACCCATATGCTCTAAAAATTAATCAGTTTCAACAATCGATAAACACGGCATAAATATTAAGTTTACCCGCTCTTCTACTAAATAGAAATAGCCACACTTTTTTTTTATTTCTATGACAATTAGTCCTTATTTTATGCATCCCCTGTCACCGTTTACGACTTACTCCTATTTTTTCTTACCAGGTAATATAAGCCCTCTCACCAAAAATAAATTTTCGTCTGGAAGAAGTTTTCCAACCACATTTCGAATTAGTGAACTATGGCAAAGGTAAAGCCGCGGAGATAATTGCTCAGTGAATGAAAAGGGTGAAAATCCGTTGGCGTACGGTCCGGAAAATATGTCGAATACAAAAGGCTTCTATTTGAACTCTACGGAAGTATTACGTGTAGCCACGCGTTGTCATGGGGCCGGAAGACACGATTTTATTTATCGAGTTTTTTCTTTTAAATAGCTCGCTTCATTCGATGCAGTTGGGTCAAATAAATGTCCTAATCAACTATCTCATTCGTAAGAAGCAATTACAAATGAATGAGGCCGTCGCAATTTCACCAAACGCAAAGCATAAGCTCTTTTAAATGGAAAAAAAATTGGAAGAGAAGGAAGATGATGGAAAAAGTTGTATCCTGAGACTTGGCTTCTCCTCTGAAGCCACTGATTCGGATCTGTGGTTCATGTTGACGTACAGACACTACTTCTCATCACTGGTGATGTACAGTTTTGCGCGAAAATTGGCCATCGTGGCCTTGTGACGTTCGATACCGGGTGAGGTCTTGAGGTACAGCGTCAAACCATAATTCCTTGTTGGATTCAAAAAGTTCATAAAGCATTCAAGCTTCAAGCGATTGTCGTGTGGCTGCAAAATAAGCCAATAAACAATTTGGACGGCTGCAGCTTACAACACAAAGTATTAAAGGGGTTATGGGTGTTAATACGCTACATACTGCTCTTTCGCAAGCGGCCTACAATCCGATCGATATATCCTTACCGTATTATTTCTGAAAATGATGCGATTGAAATCGCAGGTGTTCATTATTAACTAAAATATGACCGATATTAGGAGACTGAAATACGCGTCAGTTCCCAACCTAACATCACGATTATTGACAAGCTGGTGTAAAAAAAAATCGACCATTCATCACGTAGGACGAGCCGATAAAACACCTATTTGTTGCTTGGGGTTCTTCGAATCCTGATTCGAGGACACCTTCAAATACACGGCTGTCATCAGTGTCACCTTGTAACTGCCTCAGTTGTCTTATTTTGGAGAAATGCCTTTCAAAAAATGCGCGCCTCAGCACAACACTTCAAGCAACGATATTTATGCAGTCCAGGCTATCGCCTCGACTAAGCAAAAGTTCGGCTGAATCGAAACCATGAGCATACATGTCTTTTAGGTTTTTGAACCCAGCAAAGGCTGCAAACCTTTACCTCATGTCTGTCGCAAGTCAGTCCACTACATAAAAAAAGTGTCAAGGCAGTTTTGCGATAACCATGATCTGTAGTTTTTTTACGCACGGCTTGGTTTGGCTATAAAATTGAAGAGCTTTACTTTCATAGAAAAAGAATGGAAGAAGTTCCCTCACCTGTACGCAATTCCAAGTTTACGGATAGGGTAGTCGTCGTCAAAAAGAAATTTGAAGCAATTTGTCACTGGACAGACTTCCCGCGCAGACTCAACGATGCCGTGCTGCAGAATCATTACTTATTGCGACTTCCGGAAGCGTTCTTTACAAATCTCAATGCGTGCGTGATCTTCAGTAATTCATTTATTTATTTTTACGCAGTTAATATAAACGAGGTTAGCGCATTTATATGTCGAGGTGGTCGAGCTTCTACGACACCTGCATACAATTAATATTTCTTTAGGTGTAAAGTGTCCTTCAATTATTTTTCAGCAGATTCTTGATTTTTTAATTGCAGCATAGACGAGATATAGTTCCCGGTAATAGTTTTCTCTAGAGTGATTAACTAATCGCTGGGTGGGGCCTTCATGTGAATTTGGACAAGACTACGTTTGCAGAATCTGAAGTTCGTTACCTTTGCGTTTTTATCGACAAATTTTTCTATGATATTGCCAGCCTATCCAGCATGCAAGCCGTCTACAGACTGTTCCTCAATAAGTTTACGCGCAAATAAAAAATTACTTGACTTTGCTTCTTGCAGTACCTACACTTCATCAATATGATTATGACAAGTGATTTGCCCTACTCACGGAATACCGCTCATAGAAATTTTCGGCAATAGGAGCGATATGCCAGTCTACACGGCTAATCATCTCTAAAAAAGGGCTACCATCATACTTGCGTATGATTTTAGGTCGGAACATCGATTTACTTTACCCTTTCGTATATGGGACTTTTCAAGTTTAATCGTAAAAAAGGGGGATGTTGGATAACCTGATAACAAGGTCGTTGCAAGTGTCGACGCGAATCTGTTTCCTAGGTGAAGTTTTTATTTCAACTTTTCACCGTGACGTTCCGGAAGGATCGACATGAGGATCAAAGCGACGGATCTCTGTCTTGTCTCGTTTCGCTTGCACTAAGCGGAAAGTGTTTTTTCCGTCCAAATGTAACAGATTGGCACGTTATTCGACAAGGAATTCATTAAATTGTTGGATGCACTACACCACGGCTATTTCGACATGACGCCCAGCTAGAGCCAGCATATACTAGCCGAGAATCTATACGAATACTGAGACGTTAACTCGTAGCTACGCGGCGTGGGCTGCAGCATCAAGAGAATATCTACGGTCTAAGGAAATAGAAGGGAGTTTACATCGACTTTGCCAGTTCAGTGAAGGCATCTTTGTATGATCATAGTCGACACATTCGTTAAGTGACCAGATGTTCTAAAGATTTCCAGCTTCGCTTTTTTTTACGCCTAAATCCGTTCCTCGGAAGTTTTTCACAGGCTAGCGTAGTCCAAAGGCTTTGGTTTCCGATAACAAACTCAATTTACGATCGATAAGTTCCGTCCGTTTTGCGTGTAGCGGTACATTGACGGAAGTTTAAGCCAGACGATAATGTTGTATGCTAAAAACCTTCGCATACCAAACCATATGGTACCTGGAAGTGTGTTGTAAAAGAAAAGATCGTTATGTTTTCCCATTTAAGGCGACAAATTTTATTAATTCCAATATGTTAACCAACTGAGGCGCACATTACGAAATTAAAAAAATTAGAAAAGTTTAATATAATACCTAAGTCTCGACAAAAATTTTGTATTGACAAGGATCCTAGCCGTGATGCAATCCAAATTCAACTGAAATCAGATGAAATCATGCCGCCCAACCGCGTCGTTGACGTGCAAATAGAGAACTATCATTTCCTGTGTCATTGCTACAACGCTCCAGCCGCATCCGGCACCCTCCCCGATTCTCGGTGGATGATTCCAAGAACAATCCTTATGGCAAAGCATAGGCGAATTATGTCATAATCAATATAATAAACTTAATTATCGCTGTCGTCGTTGTTCCAAAACATATTCGACGAAATGCAAGCACTTATCGCTAAACCAGGTTAGCAGATCATAAGAAAGCATTTTCCACACCTTACGAACCATTTATGATAATTTACGTGACTGTGAATAATTGTGACGACATCATTATGGAACAAAAACATATAAATATTACTGTTATATTGGTGATTTTTTACCACTGCCTCAGTCGTACAAACTCATGAACCATCCGAGCTAAAGCAGAAAGCTTTCTTATTTAGCGTACTTCAGAAGCACAATGCACCTACAGCTTCTAAGAGGGAAAACACATCGATATAATATATCTGATTTTATGAACGAAGTTCCGCTTTTTCGCGGAATTGGGAACTGCGATAAACATTATAGCTTAGCTTTTCATATACACATGTCCAAGGAATTTTTCGCTCTTGGTAGTTAGGACTTGCGTTATTTCACAACCCTTTACTTGAGTAGTTTTAAAAGCGTCCTTGTATAGTCGACCTATTTCTGAAATTATTTCTGTTGCTGACCATTTGAAACTTACACTACTATAGACCATGCGAGGAGCGGGAGATGACTCCTTTAAGAGAAACTAGGCTTCTAATATTCCAATTAAGTCGAGGCTACAAGAGAAAGCGTTCTCGTTGCAAGTTGCATGCTACTATCTAAAAGAGATTCCAGAGCCGCAGAGTCGTAAAGCTCGAAGGTCGACTAAGGCTAAAGGATTTTTCTTGTATCCCTTTGAAGGGTGACTATCATCATGCTGACAACTTACAATATAATAATTTCAAGCGGACTATTAACGTTTGAAATTACGCGGTGGTAGTTTTTAACGCTGCCCAGCGATCCTACAAAAGTTCTAAAAAAAATCTTTAATAATAGTTAGAGTAGACTAAATTGGGACGCACTTTTCAAATTAAGATTAAAATATCTACAACAAAGATCGTTTTTCTCAAATTTGTTAAAAGCTAAGTAAAAAATAATAAATAACCTACGTGCTTCGTGCACTTGAAGTTGACAAGGCAGTTTATAGAAGTCGTATCATGTAATCATATAATTGGTTGGGGAGAGTTTTCGGAGGTAAGACCAATCAAAACGTTTCGCAACTATAAGAACTAAGATCTATTTACAGAAAAGCAAGGTCTCCATGACTTGTCCCAACTGTAGCCGGGATCCAATATGCTTATTTTACTGTCGCAAGTAATTGCCGTATTTGGTTGTATATGATTGACACTTAGCTGAACTCGCCGCGCGTAACAATCATAGTGAATCTTCGAGTTATTAATTTCATTTGGTGCTTTAGTATTTGTGTTATTTTTAATCAGAAGAAGTACTCCGGCAAAAGTATGCTCACTTAAAAGAAGTAAGCTGGTTACTAATCTCTTTGTATCCGCTTGTTATTTAGTTATATGAAGTCTTCATTTAAGAATCATCTTTTTCATAGTAAGCTTCCTCAAGACGCAGGATTCTTAAATTAAGTTTTCTTTCGTTGACTGTTTAGAAAACTTTTATTATCGAGGGGAAGCTCAAATAAAACAACTTCATCACTTTTAGGGTTGTTAAATGACAGTTGTCTATTTTAAAAAAAAATGCTTTGTTTAAAATGAAAGATGTCGGTGCACCCGACTGTCTGAGAAATGCAGTGTCTAAGGATAAGCGGCATGCCGTGATAGGTTGCCAGACCATACCAAGATTACAGATGGGTGAAACTTAGACGGTTAGGACGAATAAGACGAAAATGTTTAAACTATAGTAGCTATATGCAATAAGCTCACGTTTATATTAGTGAACAAAACGCACTACGGATCCTCTCCTCCACCATGCCTCTGTTGTCAAAATACGTTCTGGTATGTGAAATTAGCAGATTTCAGTCTACTGTCACCCAGAATTGCCTTCGAACAAATGTGCTGCTTCATACAAAACGGACGCTTCTTTTAGACATCAAACTTAGAAAAGCTTATAGACGTCCACCTATTATCACAGGATTGGTTCTAATTTTTATTGATGCGAAAGATTTCTTCTGAAACAAATAGATTAGGTACACAGCTAAATGATATATTAGTGCTAAATGACTTGGAAAGGCCAAAGTCTTTATAAACTATTCATTTACTCTTATGTCGATCTGAATGATATGTATGTTTCGACTGCACTATTCTTGCATATCACAGACGAACGCTGAGGTTTTTGAAATCATTTTAAAAAAATCTTGTAGAAATTTAGTTTAGTTCCGGTCGATGCTAACACAGCATCAGATGCCATTGCGTTCGCAAGATTAATAGCTAGGCTGATGGGCCTGAGGTTCGCGGGGGCGTTCATCCCATTCAGGACTCAAGTCATTAGTTGGCTGGTTGAATGAGCTGTAATTCATACCTCGTGGTACAATTATATATAATTTCCATCATACACAGTGCTTCAGCCAATATCGGTAAAAATATACGTGGGTGGGCAACAAACTTCGCCAAATTTTTTAAGCAGAATAGAAGACTTAATCTGAAATTGCCTGCTGAAAAGTAATTCACTACATTCACTACACCCAGTATAGTACTTCTGGGAAATGCAGACATTACATTTAGCACACTTAGTGAATTCACCATTTACACGAACTTTAAAAGTTTTACTGCTAAGAAATACTTCAAGCTGAGCCACCAGAAGGTCTCTTACCCCCAAAAAGCGAGAAAAGGGCCACCAACTTCAAGTGCGTGACACTTTCGAAAGCAGATTTGAAGTCGAGTTATATATCGGCGGGACACTGAGACTCGTTGCACCTGGTTTGCCAGTCGAATTGAGTAACCAGTAGTTGAAATCTTGTGCTGTATCCCAATCTGTAGGCGGACTGGCATTTTTGTACATGGTTTGAGCTTCCAGGAATTTGCATGACTGACCTCGAACCCTTTTTGTTGACAGGACGATGTCAAATATTTCGGGTTTATCTTCCTTATCGGACAATTTTCGAAAAATCCATGAGAGTTGGTGCGTACTGACGGTCCACACTTTTTTTATTACAGTAGAAAGTAGTTCATCTGGCGTTCTGGTCATTTTCGACAATAGCTTTTTCAGGTGTTGCTAGATGTTAAGTAGAAAGAGATCGACATTGTACATAACATTTTAAAAAAGTCTGTCTGGAGTGACAGATCCCTTTAGTTTCGTTGTTGAATTTCATGAAGTGTCGAATACGTCTTTCCAAAGTGCGTCTTTAGAATTTCGGCTTTCCCTTTGTCATCTATGGTGACTGTTCCATCGGCTCGGCCAATTGATCTTATAGAGCCTCTTAAAGTTCGTGTCGCTTAGTGTGGCGGGTTACTTCGTAACGCGTTGTCTTTTCGTTGCCTTGACGCTTACCTTCTAAAAAAAATTACTGTATCCTTGATGTCGGTCTTTTTAAGAATATACTTTGCGATCTGCTCAAATATAGGAAGCCTGTGGATTCTTTTCATCCTTATGTACCTCCTATTATTACTTAAACTCACACAATTCTTAAAAAAAAATGAAAGCTAGTCTGTCTGGTCCGAGACTGATTCAATTATGGTAAAGTTTCTCTTTTTGTAATTTAAAGCCTGAGTTAGATATGTATTTTTAGCAGAGCCACTAGTGAGATCGAATCTTACAATCGAATAACCTGATGTTAGGCAGGTTAAAGTATTACTATTGTGACTATCGTTACTCAACACAACTAGTCTGGAAGCGGGAATATACGAAGCTTTTTGTGGTACGATATTCTCATTAGAAGTTTTTTCATCGATTGATTAAGGTCGCCTAATATTACATTGGTGTGCTGCAGATTTATGAATCCTTGCAGCATCTTGATTAGTATCTTCATGCGATTTAGCAGCTTGGCTTTGTCTGATATCAACTGTATCGTTTCATTGGTAAAAGTAATCTAGCAGTCACTTCAAATAGTATCCCTGGTTTCGGCACATGGTAAGCGTTTTCTTACCGGAATGAATACACCTCTTTCGCGCAAAGATTTGCCTTTTCTATATACTTCGAAGCCACTTCCATCGCGTAATTCATCAGGACTTGCGCTATTTTTGATAAGCCATAACTCCGGTATGAATGGTGTATTTATTTTCTATATTTCTTAACATAAGTATCGAATATGGGTATCGATCATTTATTCAAGCAGAATCGGGCAAGTATTCGTTATGTTTAACTGGATATGCTTATCAAATCATGCTAGTGGGAAGGATTCTGCCAGCTGATTGTCATGAAGTGGACCGCGGTCGAAGAATATCTTTGTGTCGTTGTCCTACGGGTTACCACAGACGACGTTCTCGTAGTCAATGTTTAGCATCTTGACATAAAACCAGCTCGCATACGCGCTGGACTTTTTCACTGAGATTAGATATACTTTTTCGTACACTTTTAGGTGACTGTACATTTTTTTGGTAATTACACATGCGCATACTCTTGTTATATACAATTTTCTTGTACTTAATGTTAAATAGTTTCAATAAAAGCGTTTCAGTTGAATTGCCAGCACTATTACCTTTCTGTAGCCTTTTTTACTAGCGATCTATTCTTTCTTTCATATCTTTATAATCCGATATCCGACCGAACAATTACAGTAGTGCTTCGATCCTAGTCTCGATGTTAGCGCTAGCCAGTCGTATGCGACCTTCTCAGTAGCTTCTATGCAAAATGTAGTTGACTTCACTTAAAGCCTCTACTTGTTTAATTAACCGCTCATGGGTTCTTGCGAGCCATTATACTAACATCTTCGCTGATCGTTTTCCTGCTTAAGATTTTTCATTGATTTTTAAAGCTTTCTTACCTAGTAGACATTTATTGGCTATACATCGATTAGCTGTTTCCTCAGTTCTTTTTCCATCCTCCGCATCGTTTTTAAAAAGTTGTGCTAGAGAAATTTGACTAAATCCATTTAATAGTCACGTATATTCGCAGACTTTAGTAGCCATTACAGTTAGTACATTTCATACTTATTTGTTTCCTGCCATTAATAGGCCTTTTGCAGTTCAAACAAGTAGACCTCAGCTGTAAGTTTGCCGGCGTAGTCGTTTCTTCGTTTCAGCGTCGTCTTCTAGTATTATACAGCACTCTATTGTTTTGATCGTCTCACTGCAGATACAATCTAACTAATATGATCTCTCTGGAACGTTCGTCGGAACGCCCACTCGAATTTCTAGGCGACACTGCCTAATATTCTAAAAATGTATTCTATAGTTCTTTTGTTTACTTGCGAAGAAAAGCAAAATTCTGTTGTACAAGAATTCCCTAATTTTATTGTCTCCTACAATAATAAGTTATGCTAGATAGATTCAAATGGGGCAAATAAAATAGCGCCGACTTTTTTAAATAGAGTTCAGTCGTTTTAGTTTAGCCTTCGCAAAGGTCAATGGCTTGTGGGTACGTTGCGATACTGTTAAGAGTATTTGTTATGAATAGTCTCCTTTGAAACAATACGAAAGTTTCGAAATGGAACAACAGGACAGTACAGCGAAAGCTTTTCCACCTCATACTGCTCTTCCGCTAACAAAATAGCTGGGCATTATCACATTGCGTGAATTCAGAACAAAAATGGAAACAGTCCCTCCAATCGATAAAGGTGATGTTCTGAATCTCTTCGCCTTTCAAGAATAAAAAGGTTTAAAAATTACTTAATCTAAGCTGTCCGCGTTATTGATCAAGATGTTTACGGACACTTTCTAATTTACAAGATGTTTGGCAAAAGGTCATCGCGGAATATGATATCCGACATTGTAATCCGCTGCAGTATCGAGTTGAAAATATTAGTTCGAACTATTTTTGTTTGAAAACTATGTTGTCTTTTTTCAAAAAAAGAAATTGGTCTTTTTATTTGATATTTCGACAGGTAAACATACATAAAATAGCAATATAGTAATATTTCTGCAAGTCTTACTACATGGGTTCAAAAACAACACAAAAATATAATCGACAATAAGAAGACACAGTTGAATATACTGTGTGCTCAACTTGAACATCTTGAGAATCACTGTCTCCATACCCTTCTTCAACATGCGTGACGCGTCCACAAGATTATTTACATCTTGCCGGGCCAGCATTCTGTAACGCTTTTGATCGTAGCAGAACACATCGGCTATGCAGGAACCACAAAAGTTAGTTATAGGCATATCGGGCACAATTGGCGCTTCCGGACCGGCTAGGCGGGCTTGTATTCGTCCAGCAGAAATCATTAATACAACAGCGCACGTTGATACTTTCACTAAAGATCAGGCGTTCCCATTAGAACAACCAGGATCAAGTCGCCTGTAAAGCTTATCATTTCATGCTTTAAAGAAGTGCTACTTCAAAAATACTTGATCGGTTGTTCTGACCGAGATTTTATAACATATACGGCATTTGATTAGCCTTATCAACAAATATACTGTTTCTTTACCTAATCACATTTGTTATGCAGTATATAGCATTGACGAAATTTAAACTAACGATCTCTGGCTTTTCCCAGCGCTTTTTCTTACGTAGACAATAGTGTAAAACCGTTAGTTCGGTATTTATCGACACTTCGCCTGAGTCGTTCTATTCATAAGGGATACCAGCACGTAGAGAGCTTGAGTCAACCGTTGAGGGCTTCATCATCTCAGCTGTGATCGTACAGGTACAAGCTACCGGCGACGACGCAATAAAGAGTTTGCTTTTTCAAGTGGTTAAGAAGACATACGGTATACGAGCCCGCCTACGCGAAATTACTATGTGAAAATGATAAAGTCTGACTCAACTCGTAGCTTGAAGCCTAAAGATATTTGTCACCTAAGGACGGCTTATTGGGATGCTATAATGGTACACTGGTACATTGAAAGCACAGTTAGCTGAGAACAATTATGTAAGATTTCAATTTGCTAATGTTGCGGCCATATAGGTAAAACCAAACGCGGAATTATCACAACATCACACAAACTGATATGTGATTTTTATCGTTAAAATTACTACCAGATAAATTTATGTATGCATCGATTTGAAAAGTAAAGTAAATAATATCACATTTGGATGAGCACTCACAGATCTTGTGAACGAATGATTTTTGCATTCTCATAAACACATTTGCAGTCAAGAGACTACATGGTCAGAATCACGATTTATTAAAGAATCACCGATTGGCATGAATTCGATGGCTTAAATAAACGTAAATTCTACCACAAAAGAAAACATTTATGTCTAATGAAATCAACTTTGAAAAATTAAAAAGCACGAGAACATCGATATCACAGCACACAATTGGGACAGCTAAATGTTTCGAATTTTAGGTATGGTGTTGCCATTAAGCATTTTTTCCGTGTGTGGAATATGGTTACGCTCAATCTCAAACGTTAACGGCCTCACGTCTTTCCAAGTTTAATAAGCAATCACATTACCGTGGAACATTACGAGGACAAATTGAGACAGCTGACGGACTGCTGTTAAAGTCCATAAAAGCCGGAGCCCTTAAAGCCGTCAAAAAACTAGTCAAAACAAGTTGACAAGTTAAAATTTCAAATCAATAAGCTGCTTTTAGAGACCTAAATGTACCCAATTTACGTAGATACGATGTCACTGCTAAAAGAAAGCAAAGCTGGAGATCATGAAAGCAGCGTAAGCAAGTTTTAATAGAATCATACGTCCCGTTTAGTACACTCCGCTGAGCACAACATCTACTTTTGAAAAATATTACCTTCTTGGAGTATTACACGCCGCAAAATGCAAATACGTCTCCAAATAATGAGCGGAAATAAACAAAAGAAATTGACTCAACAGCTATCTTCAAAAAAGCCCCTGCCCTGAAAAAGGATTACAAATAAACCTATAGTGCACGGCGCAACGTTAATTCCTTGCTCAATCTAACACATGCTAAGTCGTTGTCAGGTTTCCAATTTACTAGATTTCCAAGGTGATATCGATGGTCTCCGTTTTTAGTACGGTGTCTTATATGAACAACATGGATCCGCCGATTTTTAAGCTCCCTTTGATATTGAGTTTCAAAGATTCGCTTGGGTATGTATTATATTATCAGAAGTGACAGCGAATATTTTGTGATACTCTACCAGTAAATTCAATAACATACATAATAGGGTCCATTCAAACATCAACAGCTTTGACCGGAACTAGCTTCTCAAACGTCTTAAAGAAGCTGCATCAAAACGAAAATGCTATTTCAACTAACGAAAATGCTATTAAAACAATCCAGCTCTTTTCAAAAACTAATTCTCACTAGAAACAAGCATAATTCACTGAGTAACCACGTGGAAGCTGTAAAGCTAAAAGTCATGATGGTTGGTCGAGAGTTCAGTGGCCATAGATGAGAAAAATTTTAATGTGCGTGAATATTTAATTTTCCTCGTCAAATATTTCATATTTTTCACTGAAGCTTTCCATGGAACATAATATCAAGAAGCTTAGAAGGGCGCTCACGATTTTGTACAGCAGATCGAAATAACAAAGACTATCGCTATAAACGGCCACGGTTTTCTTTAGTTTGACCGATAACTGCTCTTAGGATGTAGTTTTTTTTGACACCCTAGGCCACTACTTTTTCGTAAAAAAATTCCTGAAAGCATCTTTTTGATACAGCAGCAAGGGCCTGATCCCACAAGAAGTCTATGTTCGGCAACGCACTTTAGGATATACGCACTAAGTACTCAGATTACGTCTTTCCTCTTAGTATGCAGTTGACATGGAAAAATGTAGGAGAGCAAACTTAGCGGCTGAGAAGGTCAAGCCAGTTTATCTAATGAATTTGATGCCACTGCATAAATTAAGCAGAAAACATCCTTATTTGTAGTTTAAATGACGTAACATCAATTTGCATTGCTTAAAATGAACACTTATAAAAAATATCTTTAAAATCACGGGGTAAAATACTGTAAACAGCTACTGATGTCTTTGCAATTGAAGCGAACGAAACTAAAAATAGAAAAGGTGTCGGTTGTAGCGATAGTCCTAATTTATTGAAACTTGCGAATGCTCTGCTGAATCCGGCACAGCTATGACCAGCCCGATAGTGTATCCGAGTTGTGTACAACTATATGCCCGAAATATAACTCATGGGAACGGCTTAGGTTATGTTTAATCCTTAGCGAAATTAGTAGAGTTAGATTGATGAGACATATGTACACAAACGGTACCCCATTCATATGCTTAACTGGATAGTTCACCAGGAGATGCCAGCTCTTTTGTCTAGTACACAAAAATCAAAAACCGTATATGCACGCACAGAAGGCCCATGAGCCCACATTGACTTACCTTATTTTACTTGTTATACGGACAAATACACAAGTGTATTACGCTGAAAAGCAATCTGGGCTTGCTTTGAAAATAAACAGTGATTTATAGTTAATAAATTTCATTGTTAAGCCATCTGACAATGATTTTTTTATAAGGGTATACCTGTATAATAGATATGAACTACTTTATACGGCTCGAAACAGTTATCCAAGTAACCTCTGTTGTAACTCCATTATCGAAGTAGGTCAGTCGAGTTGTTTGCGACATTCTACTTGGAAGTCAGTAGCGTAGCCGAGCATGATACTCGGAATGTCGACATAGAAATTATGAAAGCCTCAGTTCTGTTAATATCACCGGTGCCTATTACAGCTCACCTATGACTTATCTGACTCTACCTGCCAAAAATCCTCCGCCCATACTGCCCTTACTACAATAACACACAGCCAACAACGCTATGTCCACTTATTCTGAGCACGCATTCAATAAAAACTAGATCTCTGTATCTATGATAAATTCAGGCAAAGCGGTATAAACGGAAATGTGTTATATTTAAAATCTAAATATAACACATTTCCGTTATGAATATATATAAATATAATGAAGTTAAAATCTAACTTCATTTGCTAGCCCATTGAATGTAATTTCGATTAATAGCAATTGTCTATTCCATACGGCTTGTAACTAATAGGCCAGGATTTACGTCATTTCTTTATCTGGCATACTATATGCTTTATTAAAGGCATATTATACGCGACCATAGTTTTTTAGTATGCCTGTTTCTTTTCTTTTGTAGTGCACTTAAATGCGAACAGACAAATTTGTCCATGCAGTTGTCTAGTTGCCTAGTTTCTGCCTTTGACCGCTATCCTCTATATTCGCATTCGCCGCACAGCCAATGTGTCAAGGTTTCTTTTTCGATAACCTTTTATATTCTCCTACCGTTTTGCTACCCTTCATCGGTTCCACCTACGTTCCACTGGCGAGACTTCGTAGACCTCGTCTCTCTGACAAGCCGACCACAATGGAACCGGCATGAGGGTCTCACAAGATTGTGTTCAACCGAATAGTAGCGAATTCCTAAGCTGAAAGGTTCAAGCTCCCCACGTATTGCTGGCATTATCCTCTTCCTTCCTCAAGCTTGCCAGATTTACAGAACTCCTCAAGCAGATCACCCAGACACTGAGCAGTTAACTGCCTTTAGCTTAACAGTGTGAGTCATTTGAAAGTAGCTGTAGACCAAGGAGAGAATTCTGCTGAAAATTATTTAAGTATATACCTCTAATAAATAATTGTCAATTTACTGCTATTTTAATTTACACTTCCATAGACTTTATTTGGAGTTAAGAAGCAATCAAGGGTTTTTAAATCAAAAGCAAGAATACTACATAACCCTCTAGCCTAGGCTTCTCGTGCGCAGCCTTCAATAAAGAGCAATTTATTTTAGCCTTGTTCATGGTTTGCAGTAGATCTGTTTATCTACAAAAATGAATCAACTGCCTTGCCGTTTTGTTGTGCGGCTCCAAGATACGATACGGATACGCCTAGCTCTAGGTCAATGATACAACCCTTCGGGCCTTTCGTGCAGTGCATACGTCTGTCTTTGTGACTGAAATGCAAAATGCCTAGAGTAGAGAAATTGAATAATGAGTCAGACGTGATTATATTATGTACTGAGCCCCAAACTGCCAAAAAAATGTAATGACAGCGATTTAGCCTGAAAAATAATTTTCACAGCGTCTATGTCGACCTCTAATTAGTGCAAGATTAGTCTCCTTAATATATATACAGTAGTTTCTTGTTAATATTTTCCCCTTTCATCGTGCTATTATTCTTATCGTTATTTTCGCTGTCACTGTGTTCGTTTTCATATCCATCATTGACTAGTGACGGGAGAGTAGAACTGGTTTCAATCGTGCTTGGCATTAACATCTATGGGCCATCTAAATCTAGCCACTACCTAGATCTCGCAACGGATAGAATATCTGGACGTTTTTCTCTATTTGAGAGGAAAAGACTTTCCAATAACGAGTGGATTCACACGCTATGATGATCACAGTGGTCTGGCGGACAATATTTATATGATCGTATGCAGACCCAAAAAAACCGATAGCTGTAGTCGTGGCCGTACCATATAGAAATCTCGAGGAGGATATTGGACCATGGGGAGATGATCCCGTTTGAATAATATACTTAACTTGGGTGACCCGCATGAATGAAGGGAGTGTGAAAAGCTATCGCCTGAGAATTCGCTTAACAATACTCACTACCAGATAAACCTCTGAAAAATCTATATCTAGTTTTTTCAATCCCTTAGACCAAGCTAAAATTTCAGCTGGTTGATTTTCATCAACCTATTTAAAACTGGTGTTCTATGAATTATAGTTTTCGTTATATTTACAGTTACCATTTATACTGCAGCCTTATTATACTGCCTTCAGCTCCGCACTCCGAAGTTCGTATTTTAAAAAGAAACGAATTAATTCATTAAAATGTTTTGTCTTAGAAGTTGCCGATTGACTTCGTAAAAATAAATCTTACTTCAAATGGCGTGGAATCACTTTTAAGAACAAAAAAAAAACACTTATCATCGGAGAGAATATAACTGCCAAATTTGAAAGAATTTGAGAATCGTAGCTTTTCAAGCGTAGTGACAAATAGTTGTGCTATCTGCAAGATACAATATGATTTTATAACTTGCTAAAGGTCCTTCAATACCTTATACAACGCTTAGGGTAGATAAGAGGGAATCAATAACCGACTCACACAACATTTTTTCCAGAATTATCAGTTGTTCCTATCTTATTGCAAAAAAAATAACTATTTAGCCGGTGCATTATTTAGCAGCAGCGAACAAGATGGATGTTTTATGAGTTGCTGCAACCTCATTGAATAATAGGAATACGGAAGAATCGCCGAAAGAGAGATGTTTCAGACTCTTCAGTATGCCTGCGTTTTAGTGATAAAATAAATAAAATGATTAAATAAAGGAATCATGATCGGACTTGTTTGATTTCGAAAAAAGGAGATTTTTGGACTTTGTAGTTTTGAATAGTCTTCGACATATTAGACATATTTCCATTCGTCATAGTAGAGAATAAAAAAAAACTTGGTTACTTATTTTGAAGACTGGCTACTTAATATTGACGTGCAAATATTCGGGCCCGTGTGATCCGGCGACCTAAGTATTATGTCATATTAGTTTTCAAACAATTCGGGGAAATGTACAACTGGGTATAAATGCCTCCTGTAAGGCTGTTGAAACTCTACTGCGCTTTAAAGGGTCAGATATTTGAACCAGCGAGCTGATTTACTTATGTGGTTGCGTTTATTCAGAATGGTATTCGCGGCACTTAGTTACACAACATTTTATTTACATTTACACATACATCTCCCATCTGACTTAGTATTCATGTGTCTCGTAAACCAGACGATGAACTTTATAGATTGTAGAGCTGGTTGCTTCTAATGATGGTAATTTTTAATGTGTTTTCAACTGCAATTAGTCATCGCTAGCGACAAAGAATGCACTTCCGCATTCTCAGACCTATATCTGCCCCTAAAGTTATAATAAGTTACTGTTTTGCGTTGTTTTGGAGATAGGAACGATGAGTTATGGGCCAGCAGATATCTTAGGCAATCTTAGACGCATTGAAGTGTAGAGAGATCGAGTGCCAAACTTCGGAAGCATTTTCTTTAGGAAAATTCTGTCGCTAGATCTCGTGACTTAGCTTTTTGCAGTTGATCCAAACACTTAAGTGACACTAGTTGCTATCTTCAAATTAAATAATTGAACTTCAGTTATTGCTGATAACTTGAGTGACTGCTACTACCATTGCGCTTTTGAATTGTTCCATAATGTGTGTATAATACTTACAATATTATATATATAATATAATTATGGTAGACTCCTTTGCAGCGTATCGTCTGACATAGGTGCCAGAAACTAGCTATAGTGTATTATCGCCAGCACTGATGGAAATTGATAGAAAGGAGCTTATTCTACTACTGTTTACGGTATTTCATGACACAATGTTAGATACTGTCAATACGCATCGCAACTACCATCTTCTGCGCAGAATGAAGGCAGTCGATGAATACATTTCTTGACTACAGAAAGATTGGCAAACTCTTCGCTGTATTTGCAAAATGAAATTGTGTGGAAGTGGAATACTTGAATGAATGGTCGAGTGTATACGCTAAAAATTTACTTTGATTTATTGGATGCATAGCATGGAGGCTCAAGATTAAAAATGATTTCTGTTATGCTGCGTTCCGATAGTTCAACAGTCTTGAACGATCCTGAGAAGGTTCAGCTGTTGTGCAGTTACTTCAAAGGAACGTATAAGAGTGCGAGCCACGATATTGAACACACATTTGCCTATCAGATATTTTCTAGATAAGGCGTTGATTTATTTGTGACAGTAGCGTATAACACACTATTGTTACCCACTGCAATTTACAATCAACCCAAAAACAAGTTAATTTTAACCAGAAGTAACTTTTCAGTCATGCTAAGCCTTCTACTTATATTTTTGACGGCAGTCTGATCAAGGACAAGTTCTTCTGTAAATGTGGGTTGAATATCTTCTATACACAAAAGTAACAATGTTGATGATCATTAAGCGGCCTGTACCATTTACGGCAGTCAGTTGCAAAATGAAGGAACAACTAGTTTACGCAGATATTATATAGAACTGCGAAACACAAGTTTATTTTGCCGCGATGGTGCTCCTTTAATTTTCCTGTGTACGTACTTGTGATTAAAAATTCAAACAGGTGCAGCGGAAAAAATTAGATGAATTATGAAAAAGAAAGAGAAATTTGATGAGAAGTGAGAACCTATACGGCTGAACAGAACTGGCAAATTGTCCTGAAGTCATTGTGCCGAGCAATATTCCTAACGTAGGCCCAAGTAATCATTGCTTAACTACGTCTTGTGCTTTCGAATGAATACTTTCCGTATAATACAGCTGGCAGTGGATTTTCTGCGTCGTGCAATTATGTGGCTTTATTGTTTGTATGATGCAGTTGTTTGTTTTGATCTAACTAACAATAATCCCCAGTGCAGAGAATTTGGTTTTCTAATATAAATAAATCTTTAGCTGTATAATAAAACATTACATAAGTATTGATCATATAAATTGTTTCTTTGTTACTTAATTATTATTATAAGTGAGGCTGCGATAGGAGTCAAGCAATTTATTTTTTACATGTACTTGGTACATTAGGAATGATGCCGCTTTCCTCTCCTTATTTCCTCTCCATTGATTGTCTACTTTTATGTACCATTCATAAAGTGCCCTATAGACTTCCTTGAATTTTAATTGTGCACAAAACGAAGTTTCACTCTAGAGACAGGTGTAACTTATAAATAAAAGTGCATTTTTGGTATTTACTGAATTTGTGCCGATGTCAAACAACCTTGAAATATGTGTTAATAGGGCAGCTTGAATTCTCAAAGATGGAATTCTGGACTTGAAGGATGCCCCTATTCCGGTCCACCATAAAAAGTAGATGAACACCTCATTAATTGGCCGAAAAGAAACTGGTAATAACATGCGTACATCATCATCAAGAATTTTGAATTTATGGAATTTTATCAGAAATTATGCGCTTGGTATAGCATGGTATAGACTGCGTAAAACATACCCCAACCTCTTATTATTATCTTATGCCCGAAAGCAGGCAATGCGAAACAACAATGACGGGTGTTTATACAGAATTGGTACGAGTGACGAAACGTGATGTATTTAGGTTCATATAAAGCAGGAAATAGAAGAGAACAAAGAACTAAAGAGAGATAAATAGCTCAGGGGGTTGAACTAGATTTCCATTAAAAAAAAAAAGATTAGGATATGATGACGCTGGAAGGATCTTATTCGTTGGAAAATGCTTGATAAGAAAAAAATCTATATGATATAACAATAAAAAAAGACTTCAGAGGTAAGGCAGTCATTCTTCTTATCCACTATATGCCTCACCTGGCAAAGGTCATAAAAATTACCCTTCAGGAGCTTCATCACTGGCAACTGGAAGTAGCAACCGTATATTTCATAGTATAGAGAATTGCAAAACCCACCTGGGCGAGCTTTCCAACATCAGCCATGAAAATTTAAAAAAAAAACAAGCAAGAAATACAATCCGATTTAAAGAAGGCAAGTATTTAAATTTGTTGTTAGAATTCAAGTTAAACTCGACGTATTCTTTAGGTCGAAAACGCGCTATTATGTACCACCCTTATATAAGGGATCAAGCTATTGCCATCCTATAAATTGCTGCGACTTTAGATCTATCACACATAATATGAGAAATTTACATTTTTCATCAACAATGTCTAATGCAGCGAACAGGATCTAAATAAGGCATTCAGGTTCTTTTTTTTAACGAACAGTGCACGGCGCAATCTGTCTATTTTATAATTTAACCAAACGATGCATGTTGAGACTCACGATTATCAGCGTAGCATAAACTTATTATATATACTGAAGGATACTACCAGGTGTGCGGTCGGATAGGTACATTTGTCATATATTAAAAACCTGTTGGAGAGCACTACTTATTAATCAATGGCTTGATATTTGGCTCAAGTATAGGAATTCGCTAGTGCAAGACGTAAGATCAAACGATATATAAATATAAAAACACAAATAAGATTTGAGCCTAGTAAATTCATCTACATCTGCTAAAATGCTGCTTCGGAAATGAAAGGCAAGATGATTTGGTAGGATTAGTGTCTCGTTGCGTGAACAATCACGCTTCGTTTTTCTTTTAGAGTACTAGCGTTGTGGAGCAGCCGAGAAACACGACTATAGAGTCAAGTGCGACTGTGATATAATAACAAAAAATTATTAAACGGTTTGTGACTATTTTTAGAAATTACGAAAATAATTTTTTTTTTTGACCCAGAGTATTAGGTTTGAGAGTTCTCGCAAGTCAAAGTTTTCAAATTCTTTTAGAACTGCCTTTTGCGCTCAAAGATACCTTTTTTGTTATTTTCTTTTGGTGAGTACAATCTGGTGAAATGCTGTGAGTACAATTTCAGCTCAAAAGACATTCGTAAAGATGGATGTTTTTAAGATGGAAAAGTACATTTTTACAGTTTTTGTGTTATGCATCTTGTTGAAACTGCCAAGCAGTGTTCGCAAAAACAGTTTATATCAGTTGCCTTGAATACTGGAGCTATACTATCGCTAAGAGGCCTGCTCAGGTGTAGTTTGCCAAGTTCGAGAATTGTATTTGGGACATGGAAGAACTCCGCTCTGTGTGGGCGTCTCAAGTTGATGACGGCGCTTTAAAACTACTTGTGAAGGAAGGCGGCCGACAAACAGCTGGAGAGTCAGTCGCAAATATAAATTGTAACCATATAAATCACATGTCGTTAACAATCTTAAGTTCCTTAGGTTTACCCAAGAATTCTAAGCTTAGGTATCTTATGAACCTTCTGAATTTAATAAAAAATTAGAATTTAACACTGCCTTTCAACAGCTAGCCAGGTATAGAGCGTTACGCGGTTACACAAAATTGTCACGGCAATGAGAAGGGTGTCTGTACGTTTGCCTGAACTACAATCTCCATTTAAAAAGGGTTATACTTTGAGCTTAGATGGGCTGCGAGAGCCTGATTCATCTGCGGCAGACACTTTATCAACACGTTTGTTTAGCTCAGTTACATCTAAACAACAAGGCTAGTAAAGAGAAGACCCGACAAAAAAGGATCGGTCATTTTATTCCATGACAACGTGAGGCTACATATGGCAAATATCAGAGCTGCCCTCGTAGACTTTTTGTTACACCCTCCGCATTCCCTGTATTTTACTTCGACGGATTTTCACCACCGTTTACTGGGCAGTATCTTCGTGGCCTTATTTTTGACACGAATCAACCACTCTAGGTGTAGTTGGAAAACCTCAAAAAGAGATAATATTTTTAAGCAAGCGGCATACACCATTTAATGAAAACATAAAAGAAACCATGAACATTGATGGAGCACACAATATGTTATTACAATAACAAAAAGAGTGTCGTGTATGCTATGCAGTAAAAAAACGTGGAAATCGTCAATCTAATACTTAGACAGTATCGCAGTTTCCATGTCTACTATTTTCTTTTCCTTTTAGTCATTTAACAGATTTATATTATTCAGCGTCTTAACTAGGTTGTGTTTATAGAAATAAAGTATTAGTCCCCTACGGTGACTGCAGCATCTTTTTTCGGAATGCCCTCTTTAGATTCAATAGCCATAGTCTTAAGAAGTGTGTTCTTGTTGGCGGTTGTCAATGAGGTTATTGCAATACCAAAACAGAGCGATTGTTAGGATTGTTTTGAATCACGTTTTGAATGTCAAATGTTTTATACCTTTCGTACAATCGGAAGGCGCATAATTAGAGTCCACGTACAGGTCTACGACTCCATGAACGACAGCTTCTTATAGTATCCAATGTATCAACAGATTTACGCGTCGGCTGCAAGGCACGGGCTTCGTCACTGCACACATAAGGAACTGAGCCTTAATTGTGAACGAACATACTACCCGGCATGTCTAAAAACGGTACATACGCCAACAGCAAGATATCGCAATAATAAACTGTTATATGATTTCACACTATCTAATAAGCGTAAATAAACACGGCTTGTATGATTTTTCTTCCATGTATCTCATCTTAATATTCACGTACAGTAGGGTCAGACACATTAACATTAGTTCAATTATGATACACCTCGGTTAGAGGCACCCACTTACCAATGCCACGACAAAAATTTTTTTCTCAGCTTGCTTTGCCAAACATTTACGCTCCTAGCTTTGATGCTGTGCCTCTCGAAACTTGCTAAATAGATGCTAAATTTTAACGCAAAGTATATATATAGATATATATATATATAGGATCGTAAATTGTCTTCTCACTCAAACTTGAGATAAAGCACCTTTAATGTGATGCTTTCGTAAAACTTTGCAACTTTATTATGATAAAACACAAATGTTGCCCAGGCCCATAAACAAAATTTGCGCTATTCATGGTCAAAATGGCCGAAACGGCCTAAAGATGATGCTTTAGCTCAAGAAATTTTGATGTGAACAGTTGAGCAAAAACGATGCATGATTAGCTATAATATTGCCAAGGGACTAACAATACATCACCAAACAGCTAAATCAAACCATTTAAAGAATGGTGGCTAAAAAGAGCTCGACGTTCGGCATCTTTTACACGAGTTGACGAAAAAGAATTCACTTCATGGTACTTCGTACTGGAATTGAGCCATTTCTGAATTGAGTGATCACAAGCAGTAAAAGTGGGGCACATACTACGATGTGTAAATAATAAGATGGGCTTTACAACAACGTCAAAAAAAGTGATTCTATGTATTTGATGAAATTGGAAAGTAATCGTACCTTATCAGTTGCCACCATATAGAACATTTGATTTGGATCTTTACAACTGACAGAATTACATAAAAAGCCATTGAAAAAGGTCGACCAAATTACAAAAAATTAGTCAATAAAAGGTGCCATTTCCTACCACAGTAATGCAAACCACATACATATTTGACTACCCGGCAAAAATTGAAGGAATCTGGGTGGGAAATTTTAATGCATACGCCATATAGCATGTACGTATCTTGTACCATCAGGCTATCATCTGTTTCGGTCCCTACAGAACTCCCTCAGTTGTGGTGACTTAATTCCAACGAAAGGATGCAAAAATTACTTGTCATAATTGTTCGCCTAAAAACCGCGAACGTTCTACAGCGATGTGATTATGGTATTATTAAAAAATGGCAGTACGTCATTGACCCAAATTTTGGCTATACAAGTAACATTATTTTGAAATACAAAAAAAAAATTGCTTCGATTTTGGCACAAACGGTCAATACTTTTTTGAGAATCCAATGTTATACATATTCCTGCTAATGTAATTATGCTCTGAGGCCATTTAGCTCTGTCAGCTTCTTTGTAATATATATATATATATATATAGTTTCAGATATGCTCAAAAAGCAGTTTCATGCAACACACTAACCCATGTAGCCTCAACGGTAGTCATGTAATATAGCTTGATGTCTCTACAAAAAGTAAGTTGCTTTTAGTTTGCATTTGAATATGTTAAAATAGGCGAAATTAAGGCAGAAAAGCGATGATCATTTCACTTCTTTGTGGTTCAACAAAAGTTCACTATTGCGCCTACACTTTTGGTGATATACGCTTTACATTCGACTGGATATATATAAAGCGTATATCACCATAAATACATATATATATATAGATTTCGAAAAAGTTTAAACCGTCTTTAATCAGATCCTTAAAGAAGTAAAGTTTTTGGCAAAGACGACAAATATAGACATGCCCTAATATACTTGCTGTCATACTTGTAAACCATATTCACACTTGGCATGTATACATCACAGCCATACATTGTCAGTCACATGTATCATAAACGATGATTATTGAAAAGAAGAACATCGGCACGAGAATTATGGCGTTTCCTGCTTCCCAATGTATTTTCCTATTGCCACTGAACGTCTCTGCCAAGAAGAATTGATCATTTTACGTGATTTGCTCACTTCACAAATTTGGTCGTTTCAAGGTCAACAACTTTATCAAAAAAAAATTACTTAAAAGGCTTTCTTTACTATAATGAGTTTGCAGAATTGAGAGAGACTGTGGGGTAAGTGGGTGATTCCTTAAAATACAACAGCCCAGAAAAGTTGACCCCCTTAAATAACTAACTTGCAGTGAGCATAATCATGCACTTCTTTGTTGTCTTCCAGTATTCTAAAGTGGTACAAGTAGCCTTTTGAAATCTTAAAATTAACGAAAATAAGTGGAGCGTAGCTTAACACAGTCCGATAAGTACTAAACAAATTTAAGCTTTTTTTTTAAGGTTTTTAAACAAAAGGCTTGTATTTTAAAGGTATACCTTTTTTTTTTATTTTATTTATTGAACATCACACTGAGTTTGAACCATATATACTCGATACAGGTATGTGTTTCGGGCACGCCACCATCAAAAATATGTCGTAATGCTAGATTCGGTACGGCTTTGAAGTACGAGACTTAGCTCTTCGAAACACAGTATCAATAATTAAGTCCCAGGCTTGCTGCGTGATTGATTGTCTTGTATAAAGGATCCTAAAGTTTAGAATTCTTTTTGATGAAACTATTTTATTAACGTGATCCCACTGTCTATTACTGCCGGAAGGAAATACTATAGTATCATCCAGTTCCGCGTTCGGCTTCATTAAGCTTTTCAAATCTAAGCATATCATCAGCTGGCAAACATGTTATTTTCATTCAAAAATACATTTTTGTTTCCTTCCAAAAATACCTTTCAAAACTTGCATTTTTTGTTCTGCATTGATACATTTGTTGTTGGTATTGCTTCCATTGGAAGTAATTTTCAGAAGTAGCGGGTGAGGGTTGGTATTTAAACAATAATTTATAGTTCGTGATATTTATGAAGAAGAGTGCTGTGTTTACTAATCATATCTACACTGCGATATCAACACATTATTTTACGATACAAATACATATATTATTGATTGATAAACTTGCCTGTCACAGCATAGGTAGGTGCACCTAACAGAAAAGGCATTTTTGCCATCCAGATATTTATTTGAAATAGTCTATCCAATGGAACATTTTAAGCTTTTTTTTGCTTAATATGTACAAATGCAATCCAGTTTTCTGTTGAGAAAATGTGTATAAAAATACATCTCTCCTACTTTTACCAACGTTTTGATTATATATTGAAAACATTTTTTGAAATACTTTACCCTATTTGGCAAGACGTTTTGATTCAAGTCAGAGTTCTCTGTACACTCACTATCACCGTTGGGCTTTGACTTTTTGTCGATGTGGCCGTCCGTTCTCTTTAAGCAAATCTGTGTTGGTGTGCCCCCAAATTGCGTCAACGGAATAAATTCCTACAGCTGTCCACAGCAGAAGCCAGAATTTGCCTCGTTCGTAGTTTTTTTCTAGCCAACTCTTTCGAAAGGAGCAGTTTTCACCTCCGCTTTTAGAAGGAAAAAAAAATGCAAAAGACCGGGGTAGCTTTGGTTATGTCTTTCTTTCTCCTTTATTCTTTTCTAACCCCTTATCCGATGCCTTCTCTGCCGTCCGTGTGAACCTGTTAACACTACTTCACTCGCGGCCGACTTTGGTGTCATGGAGCCAAAATAAACGCCTTCGTTTGCTTCAGTCCAGTATATCAGCCAGCTCACTGACGAAAACGTCGACGACAAACTCGGTAACCCACCTTCTCTTGTTGTTCTTTAACAGGGCTGCATCTGCTTTTGCAGAATGAAAAGGCCCCAGCAGCGCCAGCAAAAGCAACTTCGCGGCCTTTGTCTTTATGGCGTCCTGTTTCGCTCAACTCATACTGTCCTCCGCGTGTTGGCAGCTAGCTTACCTGTCTCTGTTCCTTTATGCTTGTTTCCGTAACTGATAACACCAGAAAAGACTAGCCGTGTAGTCGATGGAAAAATTTGGCGCGCGCTTCGCTCTACTTTATACTGATACAAAACGCATCACAATGAAGAAGCGCGTGTCAAGTACGACATTAAACTAATAAAAATGTCTTAGTTATCATACTCGTACGTGTACACTCGATTTATCATTTTTCACTAATCATTGCAATTCTGGTCACTACATAAAGCTCCTGTAAGAAAACATTAAGTCCAACAATTAACTTACGAAGCTCAATCAAACCCGACAAATCGTATTCTTTTCCATGTGCGACGTACAACAAAAAGACAAATGAAAATGTTCTCATCTAATGCGCTACTTGCCTAAAATAGATGTATTTCATGCCTGAGAAAAACACTTGAAAAAGAAAACGGGAGGGGTTATCCTTAATTAAATCCTTAATGCCCACTATGAAAGTCGTTGTTTCAACTACTGTGTGCGTGATAATAATGATTAATTTAAAACCACCGCTAAAATCACCAGTGGTGCGTTAGACGCAGAAGGACTATTCTTAAGTAAATTTTGTAACTGATAACGATGATATCATCCCTTCTATGGACTGTAAAACCTGAACACTGACTAGAAAGTTTACCTGAACATCTATGATTCTTATAAAAAACCGAAAGACGCAATTAGTGATAAACTTTGTAGCAACAAAATCCTCGTTTCAACTTGTCAAGGCACCCTGCTTTCAGGTTCCTGCTTGATTTTTTTATAGCGTTTGTATTGCTGTACCAATGAATAACCGACCGCTTGATCGGATCCGCTTGTCTTTCCAGTACAGTTATCCCATGTACTTCCTGCTGAATGAAAATGTGCAAGAGCTGGCCCTTTTCACACATAAAAAGCATACTGCCACGCGTGGCGAAGCCCCTAGTGGTAAGTGTTTCAACATAGTGGCTTCAAACGGATTCTCGAGTTTCTTCCGTTCTCTACTATGAACTTGAACCCATGAATATGCGTTTTCATAGAAGGTGTTCACGAGAAAATACATATGCAGAGACTACATATTGTGACAATGAATGTAGTTGTTTTTAGATCATACCAATTGTGTTTGGGCCACACGTTTGGACTGCTAAATGGGTCGTCGGACTCGTTGACGCCCAACAGCAGCCTCTGACCATGGAAGAGTCGGCGGGAGGAAGATTGAAGTGCCCTCTGTCGTACTATATGGGAAGCCTTTTCTGAAAAGTAATTTTGTGTTAATCAATAACGGGGTGATCGTCGGGTTTTCTTACCCAGTTGTTTTCAGATGGGGTCAGCTGGTGTTACCTGAATTGTTAAAGTAGATACAGTCGGCTTAGCCAAGGTGACGATGTGGTCTTTGAAATAAAGAATAATTCTCTTGGACGTCTAACGCAGTAATGAAAAGAAATGTACCTCTGGCGGAGATCGAGTACGTCCTCGCCGTGCTAGGAAAAGCCTGAATCTTTTATACCTTAGATCTGACGAGTAATCACTGGCAGATCTATATAGCACCCGAGGATAAAGAGAAGTCAGCGTTTTGTATCCCGGACTGCTTGTGTGGATTTGAACTGATGTGTTTTGGCTGATTAACGTTCAGGGACATTACGACTAGTAAACCGGATTCTTGATAAGTTGCGATACCAAATGGTTTTAGTTTCTAGAATATCCGAGAAACATTCGCAGTATTTCATGAAGGTGCTTTCTGCTCTCAGTTTGTGGGTCTACACCTAAAGGTGTCAAACTATTCTTTCGCTGAATAGGTGGTATACCTTGGCTCCAGAGCCTCTGCGCAGCGCATTTACTCGATCCGGAGAAGACAGCCGCTGTAGATGCCCTGAAGCCCCTTAAGTCGGTTAGCTACGAAGCTTCCTGACGTTAGCATCATAGTACAGCCGACGTATGCGGCCGAATCGTCAGGTCGCTTCATGACTTGCTCAAAACGAGTCCCTCCCCCTCTTTGCGCCCTAAGAGGCGTCTCTGCCTCTGAAAAAAGACCCTCGCAGACAGGCAGTTTTGTAGCATTTATAAGAGAGTTTACCGACTGAAATGCAGACCGACACGGCGGCGACATTTTGCTGGGTGCTGCTCTTGTCAAATACACACAAAGGGAAAAGCCGCGGTGGCGTACGCGAGTAGGCAACTTTCAATACAGTAAATGAGGTGGCATTCGTAAAATACTGAATATTTGACTGTCACGTAGATGGTAAACACCCCTATCCATACTTGTAGGAACATCGGTTTTCTATAGCCGTTGACAGTAATACTGTGAAATATCGGTGAACAAAGACATCTTTACCTTCGAAGTTAGTTCGGTGAGCCTTGGGGCTACTGGAATACGACTTTGAGGTTAGACACCGGAATCTATACGTTGTGACACTCCAGAGCAAGACAACAAGACGAAAAACTGACTTCAACTCAATTACAGCGCACCAATTAGCAAGTTTGCGTTGGGTTCCGGTAATTACTATACTTTTAAAAAACGACAGGGTTGCCCTGTTATCAAACGAGGGGCAAGTGGACCAATTTCTTTTGGGTGGAACCACGCCTTACTCCGGTTCGAAGTCTCCGACCGCTTCTTTTATTGTCAGCAGCATTCGCTTTCTGACACCAAAGCCACTCGATTTCGACAAGGACCGTTCATCGATTAGTGTTTCACTACTTGCCAAAGCACAGAGAAACCAAGAGTTTGTTTGCAAATGCAGAAAGCCAACGAGTGAAACTTATGCATGAGCGTCGGTTGCCTCGAATGATACCAATTCAGCCGTCACGGTTTTTTGTCAAAGTCGGTCTGGATCCCAGGGGGCTTTTGCGCGTTTCGGGATGTGTCTTTGTTGTTTATTCTGGTCAGTATAGACTACTGCACTCGTTTCGCCCACCTATTCCAAGCTTGTCGTATGACAATCCGGGTTGTATTAGAAGTACTATCTGCCCTGCAGGATCGTTACGAGGCCATAAATTCTGTCGTCACGAACAATGGGAGTTCTGGGGTTGTCACCTAAAGCAATATTTAGGGTGCTATAACATTCACCGTGTGAGAACTGCTGTAGCCTACCCGAAAGTGAAGAAGCCATCGGAGATAGCAATCTAAACAATTTTTTTTACGCTGCCCTCGTTAACAATTTATTTGAAGATAGTGAGAGCTTAAGTCGATTGCTTAGGCCAGACAGAACTAGTATTCTGGGCCTGGCACTTACTAAAAAAGTTCTGGGCCGTTACAAATCCGGATCTGTATATAGACAATACTTCGTGCCGATGAGATAAATGGTGGATGCCTATTGAATCGTTAGGTCCCCCCTTTAGTTCCCCCGTTAGTACCCCCTTAGTTCCCCACCTCATTAAACGCGCTATGTCCTGTAACCTGCAAACTCGCGTCAGTAGTATATAGCATCATTCGCATTAATTGCATCATCAATTCTACACTTCGCCCTTCTTATAATTTCGAAACGGCTTTCCCCCTCCAATACCTCCGCCGTGGCCAAGCCTATCTCGATAATACTGCGTGTAAGGTCAACAAATTGTACTATATTCTAAACACCTCAGACGGGACTATTCCTTTCACGATGTGGTCACGAACTCTTTTCGCTGCATTTTACCTTCTTGCTGTGACTCTAGCCTCTTCAAGGACAAGGCATGTCATCAAGGTATGGACAAATTATACTTTATTTTCAGATCGCAGTAAGTGCAGTACTCCGATAAGGCCTCATTTATTTTGAAAAATTAACTCTAAAAATCCCCATATCCTGTTATCATCCGGGCGAAAGAGTACTCGATGTCTCCTCCCAGGCGGTCTGGTGTGAGGTTCCTGGCCTGCGAGCCTAGATTGCCGCCTGGGATGGCCAACGATTCATTTTGCTAATCTGTCAGCGTAGTTTACCTTTCAGTCTGTTTTATTTCTTGTATCCGACCGGCTGTGCCTTTTTCTCGTAGTCGTTTTTTTGCTTTCTAGTCTCACGAGAGGTTTCAGCTAATACAAGCGCAGCCGCTATGCTGATTGTACTATATTCCTGCGTGACATGCAATATGACTATCCCCTGGCTTTGCGCAGGATTTTTGGTCGCTTTCGTGTTGATCGGGTCCTTCATCCAAACTAGATCTCAGAAAAGGGTAATCAGTTCTGTGACACTAGGAACTTGCGGCGACTAACACTGCTTGAGCCGTGGATGTTAGGAAAGATTCTGGCTGTGGAGTACGCTATTTCATCCGTTTTGGTCGAACCTGTCTTTGCAAGCTTTGCAAAGCCATTTACAGCCTTGTTCAAGTAAATTATTAAGCGTCTTGCTCCCTTTACTATCTTTATTTGTTGACCGCTCAGTCTGAGGGTTGTCCCACTTTTTTTGTCTAACGAAACAGATACCTTCGCACTGTTCTGGAGCCAGTTTCAGGTCAGATCTCAACATCCAGTTCTACACAGCAGTTAGTCTTGTTTGAATATAATTCTATTTCCGCGCTAGCCTTGGGTTCCACAATGACGGCTAGGTTATCTGTGTACGCCACTATTTCTATTTTCCGATGGTATTGCAGTCGGAAGACACCGTCATAAGTTATGTTTAACCAGCGCAACGGGCCTAGAATCGACTTTAGGGGAACTCCGACTTTCTGATAATGAACGTCCCCGTGTTCCTAATTATTTTTTTCTGTAACTAGTTGGAGAACCTGTGTAAGATATAAGGATTTTTTTCTTAATATTAGTTCTCAATGTTTCGAATTTTTTGTCCAGTATCACCGTTAGGCATTCCATCAGGCTCTTACTATTATCTCGAATTTACTTCTCCGAGAAGCTATTGAACTCATTCCTTACCTCAAGCAAGATCATCAAAAAGATATCTCTTTTTTAGGTATGGAGTCAAAGGCTAGTTCAGTTCTCCAGACCACGCATTGTGTGGTGCTGTAGACCGGAAGGTTCTTTTTGAGTCTGTACTGAGCGTCTGAGAGCAAACTCAAATGTCTAGCATAGCTTCGTAGACAATCTTTTATTATGGCTTAGTGTTCTTTTCGGTGGTAATAGTTAAGTAGATAGGCCTGTATTTTCCGTAGCACTACCTTCGCTTTCTTTCACTCACGCGTCATCCTTTTGTAAGAGTATTTTTTCGTGACGTTTGTAACTATATCTGGGATTTCCGTGAACAGGATTCTTATTGGCTCTGGGAAAACACCGTCAGACCCAGGTGACCATCCTTTTTCATTTCTTTTACCTATGTTTACTTCATTTGTAGCAGCTGAAGGCATTTTGACTGGAGGGGCCTGACAGTTAACTTCTCACTAAAAGTATTTGTTTTAGAAAAGAAATTTCATTTAGTATGAGTGCTTTTCGTGGACTGGGGTTTAGCGTCATTGGTTTGATGCGTCAGGGTTGTGCGGTTGCGACGCTGGCCAACGAGCAAGTTCTGCAAACTGTTCTGTGCACTTCTTTTTTACCGACAATGGGGCCTTACTCTGTTATGACTTTTTGTAGCGCCTCCTTTAAAGCTTCTGAGCTCTTAAGCCTAAAAGTAACTCGCTGATTGATAGTGTGCTGTCCGCACTTGATGACTGAGTACTCTATGCAGAAGTAATCACTGAGGTTTTCCTCGTCTGTGAGAAGTTTCCGGTTGTTAATAATGTCAACTAAATCTACGTTTATTATTGTTAGACCCAAATTATACACAGCACTTGCCAGCCTGTTGTAATGTCAACACTCATTATTGATAGATTCAAATAAAACTCCTTTCCCAAACAGCAAAAAAGTCGGCTCTCTCGTGTTATTTCGACAAATTAGTCTATTTGTGATAGCTTGCATTATGACCGTCGTCTCTCTGTGTTTTTAGAGCCTTAGGTTTCGGATGTCGCGTTAATGTTGACACTGATGTGTACCTCATTTAAACCTAATGCACCTCGGATCACATCCCCTCGCATGCTATTTAGGCTCATGTAATAAGAATATACTCAGCCCAGTCTGTTTATATGCCGCTATGCATAGTCTTCCCGTTGTTTTGACTGGACACTAAAGGTTAGCGGTCTGCAAAAATGTATGCGCTTTTCTTTACGTTGGCGACTCACTCTAGTTTTCTGTCCAGTATTTTATAGTTTGGCCCACTAATAACAGTGAGTTTAGCCCTTTTCCTGTTAGCTATTTTTTTGCACTATCACATGCATAGGTGTGCTACGATTTAAGTTAATCTGAATTATTTTAAGAGAACTGATTGTTTCCTATTGTCGGGGTAGCTGCTCCTACAGTCGACTATCCATTGTTTTCTGTTATTATTCTCCTAGATTCATTGCATTATAGCCTCCTTTTTGTCACATCGTCCGTTGCTTCAGTTTGAGTCTTGGTTCATGCTTTTTTTTCATTGCCTTTTTTTCTTATCTCAGTCTTACACTTGCATGATATAGAGGTGACTGCGTGCCGATTCTTGTCAGATTTGTGCAGTGGGACAGCAGATACAGTAGTTCCCGCATGCCCGGTTTTCTCACATACCGACATCTCTTCTCTACTTTGTCATGCTTGCAGTTTCATACCCCAGTCTTTGACAACTGAAATATGCCGAAAATTATGCTCATTTTTTCAACCTGTAAAGTGACCTGCTAAGTCTCACTAAAAATGAACTAACAGCATTTTTATTATGTTGCGCGAGGTAATGGAAGGGCAATGCCATGTTCTATTTCTACCCATTGTGGGTTTCCTGTTTTGCCAGTACTAGCCCAACTCTTTTTTTTTTTTATCTACTTAGCGTTTAAGAATGGATTTACATACCTAAGCAGTACTGTGGTGGTAATGCGGACTACCTATCAGGGTCTGGAATTTAATAGCACGAGAATAAGATTGTGTAATACTTGAAATAAAAAGTTAATTATGTCCTTTTCGATACTTAACATAACCAAGAATTTTCCGTAATAGAGTAATAAAAACAATACTTAATAAAATTATAATCAAAACAAAAAGGTTTAATAGAAAAAATATATTAAAAACCTATAAATATATTAAAAAAGCTCCAGCCTTATGTATTAATTTGTCATTTTTATAAAACAAATGAAATAATAATTTTCAAATGTGATGCATTAATCGACCAATTTAGTTTGAGTGCGTCTTCATAGTAATCATGACTAGCAAGCATGCTGCCACGCCGGTTCGTACGTCCGCCAAAGTATTGATGCTCCTTCAAGTTATTTCAAAGAAAAAGATGGCCCGTTCGAGTATTGTTTCGGCTACCTTACTGACGATGCCGCCGTCCTTTGTTTTAAGGCCAGATCTAACTTAACACCCACTTCTTGTGATTTCACATGGTCTCTCTTATATCGGAGGTTGCCTCAAACGTCGACTTATCCTTGGCCTTAACACTGACTGTGCTTTGCGTCTTCCCCATAATTTACACTTTACCACGTGGCTCGCTACGTGCTCTGGGAGTCTTAAGTGCTTTCTTGCCGCCATCTCGACGTGTTTGTTCTTCATTTGACACTATACCTTGACTAAGTGCTAGGAATTTTTTTGTCTTAATCGATTTGTTGAGATAGATAATATTACCAACTGTGTCGAAAAATCCAAACAGGAATTCTTTTGCCGCAAGTCTGCCCACTTTTGGGGGTCATGCCTCGTTGCTTTACGGGTAACGGTTTCCGTCGTCGTTAATCATTTTGGTAATTTTGCGTCTACGTATAATTGCGATTCCTCCAATTAGTGACCTTGTCAAGGCCATTACCGAGGGATATTGTATTGGGAACTGTTTCACTAATTCCTTATTTTCTTTGGAGTTACGCACGATTGGCGTGGCTTTTGTGTCGCATGTGTCTAAGATGCTCTTTTTCCGCGTTGTGCATTTGTAGGCACCCTCTGTCTTTTCTTTTGCAATACATAACTTTATGTAGCAATAACCGTACTAACCTGCACAACAGTTTAAAGAACATGCAGATGAGCTTGTTTAACGACGCGCTTGCCTGCGAGACCTTTTTTCTTTATTGGTCACTGCATTCAGAACATTTAGTTAAAAATTTGTTTCTGTGCATAATAAGCATATCCTCTGGATCCTGAGCAGCAATCGTTTATACAATTTATTTTTGCATCGATTGTTGAAAATCTGTCGAATACGAATATCTTCAATCTTAAGAGCGAATAGCACCGGTCAAATCTCTTGACTTCATTGTCCCCAGAAAACGCCCGTATATGACACATAACGTGTACCGTTACGTGTCGACACGTAACGAATAATCTGAGAGATCGTACGTTCATTTACATTACATATGGTCACTAACAGAGCAAAAGGATTATTGGCATCTTTAAGCGGTAACAATTAACGTTCGTGTATGCGCTGTTCTTTCCCTGCTCTAGATTTTTTATGCTGTACTGGGGCCTGCCTTTGTTTCTTCTGTAGTCGTGGCTTTCGAGTAATGCAAAAGTTTATAGCCTTGGTGTAGGTATGTCCAGAGCGTAGATATTTGATTTTACCCGATATTCGCTTGAATTCCGGAAACGATGCATTGTTGTTCTACATGACGACTCTGTTGTAAAAAGAACGGCTTTTTGCCTGGTGCAAAAAAGTAGCGAATGAATATGTGCCTGTTCCGACAAACAGAGCGTTGAAGTTTGTCCCAATTTAGGTGCCGTATATAGTATATATGCATACAGGGTACAGTAGCTTCCAAGACTGTATCTGCACAAACAGATACTTCAATAAACCTGTTTGCATGTATCAACATGTTACTCCCGACGGCCACACCCATTTAATATAACAAGCATTCAAAGTAATTACAGCTTTTATTAAAGATCTCTTAAGTATCTATTAAACTATCAAGTACTCATTTTTAAAATTTTATTTTTCTAATTTGTAAATAACTTTTCAAAAACAATTAAGTATTCGGGTAATATTGGTGGGTGCACATTTATTAAGGTGTCACTTAAATACAATGCGTACAAGAAATTCCAGTTGAATTACATTTTGAGCTTATAGCAAGCTAGGGGTATTTAGAATGCGAAAGTTCGAAATGGCACAAAACTCAAAAGGTGAATAAAGATGCAAGAAGTCCCAAAAAAATTAACAGTTAAAGGGTTATCTGGACGATCCTCTTGGCAACTAATATTTTCCTTTCTAAAACGGCCGTTAGTTTTCGTGTCAAAAGCTTAGGCTTATTTAAAATGCGTTTCTAAACTATTTTAATAAATATTCGAACTCCCTTAAACCTAAATCATATTGAAAACTTTTTTAATTGAGTTTTTAAAAACCGCGTAAAAGCTATGTTAATCGTCAATCTTGGGCGAGAAAAGATGTTTTTAATTTTGGTGGAATTCGTTTAGCGTGAAAAGATTGGATTACAACTGATCCCTTTCCGAACGCCGAAAATTACGCACTGCTTTTTTTTGCTATAATGAGTTTGCAATTTTGTTATAGTTTTTTTCTAGTGCTAACGATAGTGGATGCATGCATGCCCACTATAATATACAGCCCGCCAAATTTTATTCCAATTTGGGTACTCTACCCTGAATGTATTTGGGAGAGCGACGGTATATGAACCAAAATTTGCTTAGTGCTATCAATAAAAGCCACTGGAGTCACCGGAAATAAGGAATGTACCAGTATACTCGTTAAAGACCCTTCTATTAAGTCTTAAATGGGCTTATTACAATTAATTCATTATCGAGAAAAAATTATTCGGGGACGTGTATGCCGCTGGTCCATATAGCCTCACCTGGTGGGATTATAAAGGTAGTGGTCCTCTATGCCAGGCCTCTAGGCCTGACCTTGTCCTGGCCTATATGGCCCCTACGATGGTCATGTAAAATAATTTAATCTTGGGTGGTCGAAAGAGTATTAACAGTTTTTCTAGTTAGATGGCTTTAAAGTCGCATGTCTGAGACAGTATAAGTCACGTGCCAGTTCAAAGCCGAGATTTGACTATAATCTATGTGCTAAATTTTGCTGAGATGTGCTTATTCAAACGGAAGACGAAGTGCCTGGTAGATAAAATTTGCGAATCTTACACAATTCTGTTATAATAAAAACATAAATGCTACCTAAGCCGATAAAGAAATGTGTGCTGTGTGTAGTCAAAGTACGTTACAGGGTAATATAGATGGGTATTTCGATATGAAGAATGTTGCGAATTGTAGTGGACCAATTAAGGAAGTACTTGATAAAATTATTACGAATAGTTAAAAAAGAACGGTACCTGGGTGGTTATGATATCGCAAGGAACGAAACATCCGTTATCAAGCTATCAAAATATCAAAAAATATTCTAGACAATTTTAAGTGAACTAGCTGCAAAAAGAGCTCGATGTTTGAATTTCACGTGAAAACATTTACTTGATTGTATTTCCATTTGTAGAGCTCTGCAAAAAGGAAGCAGTGTTGAAAAGCGGATTACAAATGACAATCTACGAAAAAGATTGTGGGAAAAGTATCACGGTGGCAAAAATGCAGGTTACAGTTGTAGGCTCTCTGTCATCCACTATTACCCGCCAGACGCGATACTGTTTTTTCTAAACATCGACAACTGTCCTGTGGAAAGGTCTAGAAAGGTACGCTCGCATCCAAGACTCTTACGGCAGCGGGATAGATATATTACAATTAAAATTACATAAAGTAGTAGATAGTAATGCGCACTTTTCTTGAAAACATCAAAAACTAAACTTGTGAAAAAAAGTTCGAAGATGTCACATTTACGCTGAACGACTTGATCTACACAAAGAAGTGCTTAGAAAACTACCCTCTACTAGATACAGGTTCTAACCAAGTAAATTAAACTTCCTGTAGAATTATGAAGCTTTTTAACGCCCTATAGGTACAAGTGAAGGTAAAAGGAAATGATCATATATTTTGAAATAGCGCACATTTTTGCACAGAGTGCACGTGCCTTTACGAATTAAAGGCACTTAATTCGCTAATAATGTACGGTATTTCTTTTTGAAAATGCTCAAAAGTTTCCCAAGCATATCACATACGTTAATCGAAGTTTGACTCATTATTAATAATAATAAGTAAGAAATTTGTTGAAATTACCTTATTATCTTATTTAAACTCTTAATTATTATATTTACCTTAGGTTTAGAAGAGACTTATCTTTCATTAAATTCATGATTAAGAAGTACGATTGCTTTGAGATAAAACCAAGCAATATTAATAGCTCTGTATATATATTATAGAAAAATATTAAACGGAAATAAAACGAATGAGCTTCCTTTAAACGTTACTTTTTTTATTACTTTTATTACGAATTACTTTTTTTGAATAATGTAATAAGATATTTTATGACATAGTAACCTCAAACGGATATTCAATGGCTACATAACTTTATCTCGTATATTTTCTCGTTTCAAAAAGTTCTGCAACTCTATTTCATTTTTTAAAGCTCCACATGGTATTGTTATATATATAGTAATATCACCTATTGAACACCATACGGTTATCGAGGACAGTGCAGGAGTAAACACTTTTAATTCAATAGACAATATTGTTTGCTGACGGATTTTCACGGAAAGTACGTATTTAAACGAAGTGTGCCTACTTTTATATTCGAACCCTATCACTGGCACTACAGGTTTATGTTTTCTATCCATTGACAATCTTTTGTATGTAGGGCACCTTTCTTGGTTAATCGATGTTAGGACCAATGATACCGGCCTTTGGCACAGAAATTCCTGCACTCTTTCGCTGCTCAAACAGGATGAATTTCTATTCCCTGATATTTAAGTTGTACGATTACTTTAATATACTATATCTGTATCTTGGGTCCCGAGTTAGCCTTGTTCGATGTTAAGAGTTACTGTCCTGGAAAAATATAGCCTCTAAGAACTTTTTCTCAGAATATTATAACAAAACTAGGCATTTATAGTAGGTAATGCGCGGCTGATGCAGCTACAGCCTTTAGCAAAGGCGACGACTTATATGCCAAATATCATTGGTACATTAAACTGAATGCAATAACGTGATAACAATTACGCTACTACTAAGAAAGACTCCAGAGTTTCAACTACATAAAAGCAGGAAGCGGATTCGATATTAGAAGAACTAGGATTACGTATATCCCTTAGAACAGCCCTTGGGTAGCTCAATTATCAGAAATTTGCTTAAGCGACAGCGCTTTGCATGAACAGTGTGGAAGCCAGCTTTATTCTAAAAAATAATAAAAATACACCAGTAGACTCTAATGTAAAATGGACAGACAAGATTTTGCATACTTTTCTCAACAACATTTAAAATTTTGTGGGATCTATTTACGTAATAGTTGTTTAGTTTTTAAAATTCTGCGCTTAATTTAGAAAAAAAAAAAACATGTTTTTCTTTTTTCCTGGCATGACCACGAACATGATGTTCTCGCTAGAGAACGGCTGATAGTTATAAAAAAATCTCGATCAACTCCACATAGTTTAATATTTACATAAAATTTTGGGAACTGGAGAACTGAAAGAGCATAAAGGGTAATAAGGTGACGGCTTAACTATAATAGAATCGCAAAATCAGCCTCTGCTGTTTTTGCCAGCTGATAGAACTGATAGAGACAACAAGTTCTTAACAGACACGGTCTTCACAATAGCGCATGTTCTGTCTAGGATGGTACTAGAGATTGACGGCGCGGATGGCCCTAATGACCCTCTACACGATAGACAGGTGAATGAAATGACATTAAGTTCATAAAAAACGTGATTTCGATGAACTCAGCGGGCATAGACATCGTGATCGACGTTATCATTGTATCCATTGAGTTCCAGAATACAGAAAATAAACAGAAAGATATCATCTGACCTAGGTCAGTGTCGGCGACCAAAAACTTCCAGCGAAACGTAGCCTCATTACTTCAAATTTCAAGCACAAACCATTGTGCAAGTGATTAGGGCCGAACATAGAAACTTTTGGTCATCTTTAACATAAACAGCGAATTCAAGAGTAAGTCTTTCTTCATAAAAGCTTTATGAAAGTAATCCTGTGATTTCAACGACCGTACACCGTTTGGCACTGACAAAGGTTACAAAAATTGTGAATTGCACTACAACCGATGAACTTAATATAAAAAAGGATTCTGTAAACAATGATGTATATCATTGTTGGACAAAGTGCGCCATTACTACGGTTGGTGGTAGCGGTAGAAGAGCGATTCACTGATGCAATTCGAGGATGGATTAGGAGGGTTAGGATGAGTGGTAAAACTACAGTGTCTTAACTCTGAGGTTGTTCTAAGGTTTCTTAAATCTAAGAACCATGTTCGTTCATGCGCACGTGCGTGCGAGCAGGCGTCACAGAAGTACAACAGCTCGATAATGTTGAGGATAATCACACGATCTCATTACACCAGACTGTCAACTGAGATCCTCATATCCAGGAGGTAGGCGAGCACTAGTGAAAACGCGGGCGGCTTTAGGCCGTGTATTAGTGCACATACGCGGTAAGCGTAATCAAGCGTTGCGACCCGTACCAGTAACCTTAAAAACCTCCATTGCAATTTAAAGATGACCTATTGCTTGAGTATATAACTACAGATCAGATTCCCGAATATGAACCAAACTTGTTCCTTTCAAATTCGAGTTCTAAAATTTTTGCGGTCAGTCTATTACCCTGTTGCTGTTTTATCAATAGGATCGCGTTACGTTAGCGATTTCGTCACATCGTTGTTTAGTGGTCCTGATTCAGGTATTTGAATACCGTATCGGCAAACGGGACACTTCTGTTTGCTTGTGCAAATAATCAATTTCAAGCGTATAAGCTTACAAGTCGCATTGACTTGAAAAGGATAAGATTAAAAACGACTTACATACTAGTGAAATATCTAGAACATATGTGTAGTATGTAACAAAAAAACAGCACCTACATAAAATTACTTGACGCAATCAAACGACTGCACAATAGCTAATAACTCTGAGTTATTCTGCGCAGAATATTCTATGGTTTTGATGCAACGATGAAGTTTCAAGTATACCTCTGTAACTCCGAAATTCATTACACTACACCACTGCTACGTATGATTGAATTACTCGGTATGTCAAAAAAAATTGAAATTTCGAAACGGACACATTTTCTTTTCAAGATTTAGAAGAAGGACAAGTGTATTTTAGCTTATTTAGTTTATTCTCAAATTCATAGCGGGTTGTGATAATAAGCGGTCTACGAATCTGTTTGTTTTATGAGAGCGAGGTTGTCGGTAAAATAAATCTTATGCAATCGATCTCCACAGGATTTGTTGTGGAAAAACAGCACATTTACATAAGGGATAAACACGGAGTGAACTTCATTAAACCCGATGTATTACTACATGGTGATTCGACACCGCTCTTTAAATGCGTTGGGTCTGATCAGACTTGAACCGAATACAAATAACAGGAGAAAGGCCATATTAGGAAATTAAATTCAAAAGGCGGCATGTGAAATGGCGCCAAACGCCCTTGCGAGACCAATTAATTGCAGTTTTGATGGCATTTCTTCCATCGAAAGAATTGCGCTCATATATACAACAAAGAACTAGATTACAGGAGCGCGAGCCAAAAACGCCGTACAGGATATTTGAAAAGAAATTATGTTGAAAAAAACGAGTTCCAAGCAGACATATGAAAAATTCTTAAGAGAGCTTTACACAAAAATGAGTCATGATTGTAGGTCTATAGTTCGTTGTACTATTAAGGCTAGTCTTTGCTTTAAAGTGAGAAGTAACTTGGTGCATCTTAAACGACACTAAAGAAATGAAATTCTAAAGAAATAAGTCGACTATGCATACCCCCGGACGGGTAAACTGCAATCCGATACACTTTTGCAAAAACAAAAGCAAATAATTTATTTACTTCACTATAGCCTTCTTATATTATGTGATCAGACCCTATCGCACTTAGTGGGCACATCTTTTGAGCACGGCTATAGAATCTGCTGATAAATTCTTCACCGAAAAAGCGGCACTGCAAGTATTTTAGAGATTATTGTTTATGAACTTGACTGCGGAATCTACATTTGTAAACAAAAAAACGGTTGCCAAACATTAAGAGCAAAAACAGGATACTGGTCAGAGAAGACATTAAACGGTATGATTGTTGAAGTGACCTCAGCTACAGGCGCACCAAGATTTATACGCGTTTCGGGCTCTTCTCTTTTTTTGTCCTACAGTTACGAGTAATAAATACTTGTCCGAGAAACACGATAGGTAGTTTGAATATTTCTTATCTGCAAATTATCCTTAATTTGGTAGCAAATTATATTAATATCGTTGTTGGGGTAGATTTCGACCCGGGTTGCGATCTCAGACAACGCTTTATGTCTTATGTGGATCCATTTGTTGACAAAAAGTAATTTGCAGACCGCAGTTAGAAAAAAATGGTAAATATATTGAGACACATCGTCATTGCGGCGCGTAAAGCAAGTTACCGTAAAGTGTTAACACTCATTAATTATAAAAGCGGTATTATCAGAGTTTTGTAGGGAAGTCTCCAAAATGCGCGCAGTATCAATCTTGTTTCCTGTCAGTAACCGTATCAGCTGTTCGTACTCACTCTTTGATCTAAGGTCACGGATATTAATATGATTACAGTACTATTTAAAAACTAAATCAGACGTAAGCCTTGGAAAAAGTTTCTATTCTGATACAGATAAAGTGGAGTCCCCTAGAGGGGTGTACTCATTGTTCATATCAGCAGCACACATGACTAATTCCTTTTTGAGACCTAGTGGTTGATCCGGTGAGGTCTTAATTGGCCTTTTTGTTGCTCTCTTCGTTTGCGTCGACGACTTACTGCCACAAACTTGTCCCTTGTCGTTTCGGTTCTTATCTGTGTTCTTGTCCGCACCCCCCCCCCCCCTCCTACCTTGTTTTCGTTTAGCTCACCACCGGTGTCTGCGCACATCAGTATCATCAGGAGCGCATTTCTGTTGCAAACACTGCACGTATGACCATGGTTCTACCAGTGGTGGGTCAGCTCTGCTGCATTCAGTTGTTACTTCTATAGTATTAACCACTATATAATCAGCTGCTGAGCTAGAACACCCGACAGCAAGCATATAGCATCACGCATTGCAATATTTTCAATGATGATTTGATATGAACTTTAACCAAAAGGCAGAGCTCTTTTTAGTGTGATTAAAATATATTTAGCAAAAAAGAAAAACAAACTAGTGTCTGTTTTCACATGACTGAGCCGAAGGCACTATATGATAACTTTTTTGTGAGCGACAGCCACTGAGTGCCCACACACGGTGACAGTGGTTGGCGCCTGTTGTGCTATTTCAAGTTTACCAATCAGGTACCTTTTTTAGGAACAATAAGCTTATTTTCAGTAGATAGAGACTTCTTCAGAATGACCACATTCCGAACTAAATTTAGAGAGGCATACGAATGCTTGATCCCTAGATAGACAAACCTGAGTGCATAAATTCGCGACAAAAAAAAAAAATAACCTAAAGGATTGGCAGAGAACTCGATAAAGAAGTTGAAGTGCCAAAACAAAGTAGTTGAAGTGCAAAAGGCAAATGTCATTACTTATTGTCTCTAAACTAAAATCTCTCAGAACTGGATCAATACGGAGTCCAGTGAAAATTAATATAAAGACTTGGAACGTTTAAAATTAAAATGGAAAATTGGATACTATTAATGAGTATATCATCAGTAACTACTTACTGCCAAGGAATCACCTTCTTTGATGTAATTACGAGTAAATGTTACAAAAATATTGAGCTTCTATATTAATGCCATTTTAAATAATAAATATTATTAATAACAATATTATCGTAATACAGCAGAGTCAGCAAAATAAATTTGTTCTCCTTAATAAATAAAAAGATTGTGTTCAATCAGTTGGAAAAAACGATCTACTCGCTATTTGATTTAAATTTTTACAAAGTTTTAGACAGTTAGTAAATTATGCGTAAGTCTACCTTCACAACACGTCCTTCTTAGGTATCTAAACACCCACCAGATCAAAAACAATAATATGCATCCGTCAGAACTTATCTTTGGCATCAATGATCAAATGGCAAAAACGATGTTCCACACCGTGGGATACCGTATCAACAAAAACTTGTGTGCTGATAAGAAGTCACGGACGTGGGAGCTATATTCACAGTTAACATTAGAAATATAATCAAATCCGTTAGCTCATCAATAGGTGACTTGCGCGATGTGATATCAAAAGAGGCCTGCTTTATCGACAATGCAAACCTAATCTTATTGAGGCGAGTGCAAAAAGAATCCCAAGTTTTTTACAAAAAACCGCAGTCAGATGACGCTACCTTTATTCGTTTTAAATGGCCGCGTACTCCAAGCCTCACACCAAGTAAAACTGCCGGTTAATTTAGGGGACGAAACTTATGGGGTCTCACATACAAACTATTTTCATTTTTCGCAACGACTACCCTAGCAGGTAGCCTAAATATCTCATTGATGCGGCTTCGTGTTATTCATTGAAAAACCTTTTTTTTTAGCGCACATCACCTTTGCGCGGAGGTTCTGCATAGTAGTATGTTATGATAGATTTCAGGTAGCACAGAGCTACTTCCTCAGAATATTTTGGGGATCAGCGACCAAGAAGAATAAAGTCTCTCAGGCACGCTAGCCACTTTAAAGCGTGTGATATGAATAATTTTCGAACGCATGGCATCATGCGAGTACCACCCGTATTTCATCATTTCACCCGTCGTTCGGAGAGAAAGCGTTTTGCTGATGATTTTCACCAGTCATGCTATTGTTGTTAGATCTTCGTCGGTCATAAATTGGACTGCAAGACTCAAACTATCTAGCGCTAATAATCAGCTCTATCCCCATTTCCAGAGAGCTAACATCGAGCCGAACCAATGACAGGACTTCAATCGTTCGTCATGCATCTCTAACTCGTCTTCATTCACCACTTTTCGGTTACAGTATCTAAATCTTTTAGATGTGTGCATGTATTCTTAACATTGAGTCACAGCAAAAACGGATATTACTAGTAGAGGCCAATAGTCCTCATATCGATGTAGTGTTAACATCGCTGTCTGCTAAGCTCAGAGAATGTGAGGCGGTCTACGTTGCAAACCGGACGTGAACACGTTTCATTTCGTGCTGGGAGCCAGGCGCCTAAAACAGAACATAATGCCAGAATCAAACGTAAAACTCAATACATTTGTTTTAGAGCAAATTTCAGTTTTGTGCCCAAATGCATACTTAGATTATTAAAAAGGTTGTTGCAGCCGTTAAACCAGAATAAATGATGTAGTTGAATGAAGTCACAATAATATGCGTTTTTTTCTTCTTATTTGATTTAAGTAATGCCCCTTGATCGAATATAAAAGGCTTTTTAGAACCTTAATCACCTTATAAAATGCTTCGTGGAAAGCTAAAAACTTAACTCCTATCCTAATTAGCCTATCTGTTGAAGATTTCCTTGAGCCTATGTATGGTTTTTTTTGACTATGTGCATACACAAATGCGTCCGGTTACTTAAAAAAAAAATGTGACGAAGTAAAAAGTATATTTGTGCGCTTCATTCAGAATATTTACCGACTATAGCATAGGGCGGACACGATACACATGAACCGGCCAATTTTGGGTGTCTTAACTTGTTAATAGAGTCAGCTGCTGATAAAGTTAGTTGTTAACATATAATGGGGCATACCTATACAGAGATTCAGCACGATTAACCGGATTAGCATGTCTTGTACTAACTTTATAGTTCAAATGTTCCAGCCACTTTGTGATTTTTTCGTTTCTCCCTCGAAAATTGAACAAAAATATACTATTTTTCACATAGTTTCACGTATGTAGTTTCAAATAATTTTATCTACGGAGTAATATGAATTGCAAAAACCTATACTTTTGTACTGCTCCTCTATAGAAGCTATATTGCTGCCGGAGAATAGGCTCAGGGATTTGGGTAGATAGAGGCGACAGGTTACTCTCTGGAGTATGCTTAGCGTAATTTGTCTTTAGTTAACATCATCCCCTGGGATGGGGCACGCCAAACGGTGCTTCTTCGCCTAACTGAAACACTGTGTAGGGTTGACAAGCAACACCAGATGCAGCGAACTTCTTCTTGATTCGTTCACGAATGATAATGAAGCCATCTTAGGACAGAAAAACCTAAGCTGCAGCTGGCAGCCATAAGAGAAAAGACAGTACATGTTTCAAGGTAGAAGCTAAATATTTTCTTAGTTCTCAACGCTTTGCTGTTAATATTTTAAGTTCTTAAATGTTGCGGTGAATAAGAAGGCGAAATAATGTGTATAGGGTGGAGTGAAAGTCGAAAGGCAGATATTTCGATTGAAAATTCGATGGTAATACAATAGCTGAAAAACAGATACATACTTGCTTATTATTCGTTGCAATAATTGTAAGCTAGATTCAAAATCGTTTAAAATGGTGTCATCTATGGTGTCAATCGTAATTCTTGGAAATCGGCCGCTACGATCATAGTAACGACTAACCGAATGCGGCTGCGGGCCAACGGGTGATTTTGGCAATGATGTTCGCGTTGTTGTTACTTATCTACGTCAGTGCCGACCAGGGATATTGGCACCTTTCCGTATGAGTTAGTCGCTTTATTTATAAAGCTGAATTGGCTTCGACTGTGGATGAGGATAAAAACTAGATCATAGCTCTATAAAATCACAGGGGATGGCCTTGCTGCTAATGTATATCATATATGGAAAAAAAGAGCTCAAAACCACCATAGCTTCGCTAATACGTTGGGTACGTGAAATAAGCTTTAGTGAACAACCGCATTTTTTTGAGAATATAGACTCTTCAATTTACAGCCGCCGCTAAAGGCTGCGGTTAATATCGCGTAAGACGTTTCCATTCTAATATTATCTTATGTGGTTTTTTACTTCAACCTGATAACAGCGAGTAACAGGATGAACTCAATCTTCGTTTTCTCTTGCTCAAACTGGCAAATATGCAAAGACTAAAATAATCAACATGGATTCGATGTTTTCATAGCCGAAATTTTAAAACGTGCCGATTTATTGCCTAAACTAAAAAGTCTCGTAGCCTATAATGAGCACGTAAAGTCTCTCAACATGCACTCGCTACATTGCTCACTTTGCCTGGCGTAATCCGCTGATAGCTACTTGAATGCATCGGAAGTTTTTGGTTGACTTTGACTGACCAGGACACTATGCCAATTTGAGCGATTATATTTTCCTAGGTAACTGACATTCCTAATAGTGTAAAGGTAGTCAACCGCAAATATTTTGTTTTTGAAACTCAAAACCTTTGCTTGTTTAGTTATTTCAAAGGCGATGATTTATAGATAAATAAATACAGTACTCAAGTGGGTCTCTTGAAGAGTATGTGTTAGAATCAGAACTTATTTTCCTGACCACTATTAAATGAGAAAGACTATAGCTATGAGGCTAAAACTACCATGCCCTATCATAAAAAGTTATCACCACCAAGTTCGTTCTTTTAAAATATATAGGCCGCAGCATCACCATTCATTACTCTAAAGTCAATGGATGCACTTTTCATATCTGTTCCGTCATAAGAGATTAGTATAGATGCTTTAAGTGTTAAGCCACACAGCCATAATAGAACCAATACCTGAAATGCCGTTTCGCCTTAGAAAACTTTGCAAAATTCTACCTTGGAAGAGAGTACACGAACAAGATCTTTATATTGATGTGTCGTTATTGTCCCCTTCCAATGCATCTATGGATGGACGAACCCTACTGAAGTTTTTTTTTACAGGCATCTGTACTGTTTTGACATTTTCAGATAGTTCTCATGTAGTGCCGTGCGATAGATCGGTTAGGAAATAATTTCAAGTATTTGAATCCTAATACCACGTGGGTTGTGAGCGATCAGATGCGATCGCGAATTGAGAGTTTCCAGTCGAAACTAAAACAACTGTCAAGAAAACTTGGATTTTATTGCAGGGTGAGGCAGAGAAAGGCTTAAGTTGTGTAACACGTATGTGTACAGTTAGAAAAACAGACTGTTAAGAAACAGTATTTCTCCTAATTTTAAATGTAATTACTACTAAATTATAGTGAATAACATAGGTTACATATGTTTACTTTCTGCTACTTACAAAATTTTTATTGCACTAACGGTGTTTCTGTCATGGTGATACGTATCTGCTTCTCTTAATATCAGAGTTGCTGGAATAAAGCGTTAATGTCAGGTTTACGAAAACCATGATGTAGCATACCAGCTAAAACAACTCCAGAAATAAGTTCAAGATAATTAACTCATTGAAGTAGTCACTATGATTCTTGAATTTAAACACCATCCAATTGTTGTGGGCTACGTTTAAACAATGACGGTTTTTATGAATAGCAGCGCCGAACGTCCTTTACCAGTAGTGGGCACTCCTTAAAAACGAAAAATACTTTTTAGATCCAAGACGATATGCCTTATATATATATATTAAACTTTTATAATTGTCTTAATAGTTTCATGGGCAAAAAAACTACCTATTTTCGTGGTGCTCATACAGTGAATGTATGTTCGATATGACGATCAACGACCTTAAACGGGAGAACCGAGCTCAAGATTTTTACGAACAACAAACCTGCTATCAACCTACCACAATCTATTCGGCATTAGGAAGCTTTTCATGTACCGTCTATGGCCAATTTACCTAGAAATTACAAAACATTAGTTGCATGCATCTTTTTTGTTTGTTTGGTTGTACTACATCCTCCATTTACGATGTATTGTCGATCTGTAGTATTGCAATCGGGTAACTATATGGACTCGTCGCACAATTGCGAAGGGCCCACGGTAGTATAATTACAGCTTTTTATCTGAACGTTGGCCATTCGTCCTTTATTGGCACTCGCACGCCGTCATGGAACCTTTATAATGGAACCTTTCCCCGCTCGCACCGCATTTTCACTTTGTTGCTTAACAAGGAGTTAATGTACGCATATGCGCAGCGCCGCGGGGATGTCTCCTAACGTTCCCATATCCGGAGAGCTCTCCAGGTAGGGCGACTCGGTAACCGAAAATTTGTTTGAACGATGTTTTTCCAAGCTTTAGTTTAGGTAGGTATTGAGAAAAAATGTCGCCCGAGGAGTCAGCCTTTGGAATCGGCAGCCAAGTGTCATAAGTAATCGTCCGAACTACCCTTGGCGGCCATCTCTCGCACAGGTCATGTTGTCCATTAGGATGATGCCGAAACTCCGGAGGAGTACTAAGCAACTTGCAGCGCACGGACCACAGATCTGAGTATCGCTCTCGCGTCCAGCATGAGTAAAACAAAAGCTGTGCAACAATCGACCACCACTAGGACGCAAAAGGGCTTTCTGAAGGTTTATTAAACCCAACAGCCCTATAAAAGGATATGGTAAGTATACAAAGAGATCCTTTGTAGCGATGAGTTCAATGTCTTCTTCGGTACTTACATTCCTCGACATTTGGTAATTTGTCAGTGCTGACGTTTGAACCAAGGGTAACCGCATACTTATTGCTAATGGTTACCATGGAAGAGCATTCAAAAAAATCTACATCCCAGCCACCTAAACCATGTCGCCCCCAGCCCCAAAAAGGGCACTGCAAACATCAAGTTGATGTTTAGGGTTTCCTTCTTTTGAAGGACTTCGTACTTCTGGAATCGTACGTACAAAAGCTTAAGACCCAGGGGGTCAATTGGGGGTCAATTTTGCACAAAGGTTTCCTCTCTTCTTCAAATATTTTGATGCAGTAATTTCAATAACCACCCGTACAAAATACGGCCAGAATTTCTTGGTGGCCTATGTTACCGCCAAGCAACATCTAGCCCTGCTGTCGATCGAGCGGCAACTAGGGTATGCGGAGACTCACTCGTGCTTCCTCTCTCATGAGTAGCATCCCCCCAGCCTGCTTCCACTAAAATTCGTCTACCAGTGTGCCTCAGAATTATATCGGAAAATACACAGGTCCGGTTTTTTTCCTCCTCTTCAACAGTCGAGAGTCCCCCTCATAGTTGGTATCCCGAACGAAGTCCTTCATGTTAACTATGGCGTAAATGGGACATACAAGCTGAAGTCCCGTATAAACTGCCGGCAGTAGGACGCAAAACTACTTACCTGAAGGGTCTCCTTACCGGGATTTCCTTAGATTCAGGAAAACATTGTCGGTAATGATCTTATAGCCCTAATCTACCGCCTCCAAAAATCAAAAGTATGATTTTTCGCCTTTAACAATAGACTGACATGGTCGATGCTCGCCAGATCATTCTGCAGGTACAAATCGAACGAAGTGATGACAACATCACTGAGAGAGATGAGGGTCGTCTGATATAGGTCTAAGGATCCTATCTATTGGCCTGTGGAATATCGGGAGCATGTAGGCAAATGGTATGCGCTTGAAACAATACAGGCCTCTGAAGTGTAAAATGCCGTTTCTTCGTTGTCATCGTGATGCATACTAATTTTCCAGTACCTGCTAATCGCATCTGGAGTACCTAAATAGCGGGTGCCAATTGGGACATCGAAGATGGGCGTCGTCGATCCATAGCAGCAAATGTATATGTCGCTTGCTAAGCATTCAGGCCACGGTAGTCGACCTAAAAACGCACCGTAGCGTCTTTTTTTTTCATACGAAGACCACAAGGTGTATCTTTTAAAAAATTTAACTTTAATTTCAGGCGGCCCGCACATCAGTGCTTACGACGCCGGGTAAGAATGTATACACTCTCAAGAAGACCTTGCAATTCCATATAGTTAAACTACAGTTTTTGGGTAGGGCATCTAAGTCGTTACATATCGCACTGTATGCCAATATAACATATCTACCAATACATAACAATAATTACAAGGTAGATTAAGGAATAATCAATCTCCGTGAACTCAGATTTCAAGAACAACGGCCTGTACAGGACTAACTGCGAGATTGCTGAAATTAAAGGATGCCTCTTTCGACCCACAGTTGACAGCAGTATTAACCATATTTGGCAACGTCATCGTGGCGCGTTGGGCATCGCGTAAATACATAAGCTTTGAGGTTTGCGCTTGAGCAGGCTCATCTCGAATTATCGCATTCACATTCATCCTTGTGTCACGGTCATCCCGGGCAAGGAAGCCTGACCTTAAGAAGAAACAGCTTATACATGGCTCAATAATATAGGTTATGTTGAAATGCAAACAAAGTTTCGGGCATTATGCCCCGGTGTACCTTATTCTCGCATACACTAGGGCTCATCATCGCTCAGACACGCTCCCTTAACGTCTCTCAAAAAGGTTTTCGAAGTTACACAAGAGCTCCATCTTATTCACTAAAAAACGATTCTCTTAGATAATGTACCAGTGCCGTTTCATTTAAATATCCAATAAACGCGACCTAAAACCACGAAAGATTATTGAATGCGTTCTTTACGCTGAATAGGATCACTTCGCAGATATCCTGTTTCCTTAATTTAGTCGTGGACCAGTTCTGCTTTCTGAACCACTTGTTGGATGGTGGTGCGGGCCGAAGGATTCTTTCTGAAACCGTACTGAGTGAATGAGAGCCGACCCAATGGTTCACCATGGTATTGCAGGCAATCTTCTATAATGGTTTAAACGCTCTTTTTGATATTTTTTTATTTACCATTACTATTTATTTGTTTTATCTGAACGTGTCCTTGGAATCACCTATTTTTTAATTTCATTAGGAGCCCAAGTGGAATGGGTCTTGCTGAGCCTATCTGGAATTAATCCAAGAAACCTATGGGACGGCATGACGACGACACAAACAACTGTTAACCTCACTAGTACCTTATATTCCTTAAATATTTATTTGTTTCGTGCTTTATTTTTCCGATTATTAATATCTGGTTATATTCTTTGCTATCGCTGAGATTTGAACCAGCGTGGCAGAATGCTTATTAGTTTTGGTAACACACTCAGGTAATGCGTATTAGTTATTCAGATTGCGTGGGTTCTTGGCAATGGTGTTAATTAGGCAGATAAGCCCATATCCTCCTTTTTCCTTTGGTATTAGTACCACCTTCGTTTTTTCCACTCATATGGCAGCCTACCTTTGTGAGATTTTCTTGCGATGTTTGCAATTATTTCTGGAGACTGCATAGATAGGATTTTTATCGCCATTGCGTCGGCGCCGTTGAACTCATGTATTTATTTGCTCTGTGTGCTACGTTTACCAATTCGTTCGTAGTAACCAGACGTAGTCCGACCGAAGACAAACCATTAATTTATAGTTGTCTCACTTAAAAACCTTGTGTTGAGAGAAAAGTTCTTTAAGCGTGAAGGTTTTTTCGTGCGTTAGAGTATCGATCTCGGGGGGCTGTGTTCGTTTCACCGCTGGTGGTCCTACATAAGTGATAGCCGAGATCTTCGATTGTTTCTTTCAAAAGGCTGCTTAGTCGTACTTGTAGTTTCGTGTTCCAGTCTTTGACAACTGACGTTGAGAGTGATACCCACTTTTCTAAGTTGCAATGAAACCCACTGAGGTAAATCTTCTTTCGAACCAACAGCAATTTATACAATGCTGCACAAGATGGTGGCGAGACAATGCCATCCTCCGTTCCAACGCATGCGTGGGTCTTCCGTTTCAATTTGAGCCTTTTGGCAAGACTTACACCAGCCTAAATTATTTCCTACCTAGCACCTGAGCATCCCTGTGATAGTGGAGCCAACCACCTCTCGCATGTCGACCTTTGTGTTGGCTTTATATGATTACCCCTTCTATGATTTCTGCGAAGGATGCACCTTTCTAGTTGTGATTTCGGCTACATTAATGATAATGTCGCCGTCTTAATGACCAGACTACTATAGTGACCTGTTTACATTAGCCCAATAGTTGCAATAGTATTGGTATCCACTAATTACATTTTTACAATATATATATGCACTAAAGTTGGATGCCTGTTTGACGCTCTAGGAACCGTCTTTGTAGAATGGTCCCTTTTGAGGTTTTTTTTTTGTAGACTGGGGGCTTTTTGGTGTATTTTCGTTTTCTGAGTTGAGCGTGAGTTTTTTTGTGGTAGCGTAGCTTTTTCAAACTGCAATTTTCTTCTCCTATGTGACGTAATACTAATCTAATAAAGTTGGTGTTGTAAAACGATTTGTTCAGCAAATGTTCAGAATTTTTAAAATATTCAAAAATTACCGGAGTATTTTAAGTTAGTATAGTAACTTAAAATAATCCAGTGCCATACCTTTTTGTAAGGTTTACAACACATACAATAAAATGGTTTAGATATCATAGAAGCGACTTTGCGTATGGCGTTGGAGTGTAGTAGTTCTCAAATTTTTAGATATTTGTGCCTGTTATGGCTAATGTAAGACACATGTTACCGATAAAAACTACAATAGATTAAGTCTGTATGGCTTCGCTGCTACACGAGTTTATCCGAGATATGCGTGCAAACTTCCAGTAAATAATTTAAAGAAATCGCTGTGTCAAAGTGTCCGACATAGCAAACAGGTGTCAATAATGCTGCTGTTTTTTTTGCACTATTGTTGATGACGAAAAGATTCGTTACAAAGAGAATTCAATACTTTTTGGCATTTTAATTAAATGTATGTGCGAAATACTTGCAACCAAAGCCACTAACGCCTCTGGTGTAAAGTTTCAGGCAAATTTTATGGCGACTCTTATGAGTTGCTCAACTTATCATGACTTCCGTACCGTAGAAAATGTTAGTCTAGGAGGAAGAAGCTTGTAGCACAACTGCGCTTTACGGTCCCATTGGGTGCAAACCAGAATCTCCATAGATGCAGGCTCCGTGGTGAGGAAACCTGCCGTTCCCGCTCAGGAAAGTAAACGATCAATCTCTCATCCTTGGCGACAAACATTTGAGAAATGGATGTGTTTGCTCTTATTTATTAAAGGATGTCAGGAATCCATATGCATTGTTACTGGTTGCATCCCACATTTTTATGCCTTCCAGTACATTTTTATATTCGTTTCTCACAGTCAGGTAGCACATAATGTCTTCAAGAGATTACCAACAATAAACATTCCTAGCAATTTTTTTTTGAGGAAGGCAAGGACCATGACAATTTAAAGTGTGTCCCTTGTGCTATATAAGACATGCCGCAAACTAGTAAGGCTTCTATTTTTTATCAATTTTTCTAGAATATTGTTAATAATTTGTAATCCACACTCCTGAATCATTTATTTTTCGGGAAAATATACCGATTAAATATAATATAAACATTCCATCTACAGCTGGAAGCCGTTCAAATAAAAGTTAGCAGTCCTGTACTGAATTCACCGACTTAGTCTCTTACCATTCGTTATTGAACTTTTATTTATTCTCGTAAATTAGAGAGCGTGTCTTGCTAGACTAACGAAGATGAACATAATATATTGAGCCGTTTTGTCTTTTCCTTAGAGTATGACCTGTGCATTCGAATTACTCCGCCTAAATAAAACTCATTTAAAAGCATTTTAAAGTCCTATCAACAAAATAGGCGATCATAATTTTAGTGTAATACAATATACAAGACGAATTACAACAGTAATTGGTTACCCTTACGTTAGTAAAATCTTTTCTGTATATACAGGGAATTCGAAGCAGAGAGGCACTGTGCAGTGACTACTGCGCCTTAACTTTTTTTCGATAGCATGCCAGACACTTGATAGGCTTTTGAAAAACACTGCTATAATAATTGGTGCGACTTGCACACTTCCCATCCCACGAAACTAAACGGTCTATGACTAATTTTCTGTTAATAGCAGGCAGATTCGCTATTAAAGTAGGCAGAAAAAGATTTATAAAGATAAAAGTTCTTAGAGTTAACATCAAGATGGTGGACGATATCCTCGCCGCTGATAATTACTGTATGGCCTTCGTTACTGCACTTCTAATTAACTGAGTCATATTTAAAGCTATAAACGAAAATATATTTAAGTTATTAATTACTGAGGATGATTTTGCCCATTACTTAATATATGAAATATATTAATAAACCAAGTAAATAAAATATTGACTCTTGTAAGCAGATGAAACCGTTTAATGTAATTCTGATTGTTTACTCGGTGGTGTTCCAAAAACATGTTCACATGCGGCTGCATTAGGTATGGGCCGTATGTAGGCTTCGTATTTTCCAGGATGCCTCTGCACGTTGATTATTCTGATATTCCGATAATTCACGTATGCAAATAATAGGTACTACGAAATGTATGGGTGTGTGCGATTATTTTAGTCAGTTGCAAATGGCTTGACTACACAATAGTTGGCTAAAGATCATGACATAAAAGAAAAGATTTGAGTCTTGTCGCTTAATTCGTACAACACAATTCTTATAGGAACTGTGTATTCCCTTGAGGGCTCATACAGGTGGGCCCTAGAAGCTTTGCTTTTTTACTTTTATTTTTCCAATGAAACTTTCACTGACCGTAAAACAAATATTGTTTTTTTAAAAGTCCATACGACTGCATTCGTCTAGTCGTAGAAAGCTGAGATTTCATCATGTCCAGGTTAATCCCGTTGTTTCCCAATTGTTTGTCGTATCTACCAAAAAATAGTGATATAAAGTGAGTAGACAAATTGAAAACGAGGGTTTATTTTTGTAGTAAGGATTTCGCAAATTTTAAATCACCTGTCTACAGTCAAATTCAGTTCGAGTCGTAAATAAGCTCAATAATTAACACATTTTAAAATAGTTGTGATGAGGCACTCACTAATTTTAAGAAGGGTAATTTTGTCACACGATTAATTGCTTAAAAACGACTTGGTTTGTATGTGATGCTTATAAATTTGTACCGAATGAGAATTCGGAGAAAACTGTTCAGTGAGGTCTATAAGATTAAAGGGACGCTGGGCTTTGGCCGGCTAAACGGAATCGGGCCTCGTTTTCTGAAAACGAAAATATGATACTAAACAGCGTGCATCGTGACCTGTGCTATGAGTGAAAGCAAGTGTTCATAAGTGGTGCGAATGCTGCACAAGACTCTTGGTAGCTAAACCATGAAAAATATGGAATGTACAGGCGATATTGGCGGCAACGGACGAGAGAGAGAGGTAAAAACAACTTTAATGTTAGGCGACCTGTCACAGCCATTTTAAATGAAAACGTGGAAAGGTATAACACCTTGTCCTGGAGAAGCGTCGAATTACCCTTAGGAAGCTCGCAGAAAGCTTAGACGTGTCGGATCATTCTGAAAGCTTATTCGGAGGCTCGCAGCATGGATTGTGCCGAAGGACCTGAATTTGACCAAACGCAACAGTAGTCTGAGAAACACTTTAATTGTTTCAAAGAAAAGCTGGATGAAAAATAATTATAGCTAAAGACTGTTAAAAAATGATTGGACTAAGCATCAAAGCATTTTGACTTAAGGAGAAGTTTATGGAACGATATGGTTCAAATTTCGGTATTTTTTGTATAGAAAAAGTCCAAAGAAATTTCTAGATTTTGGAAACGATTGTATACTAGAAATATATAACATTACCAGTAATAAGTCTAAAGCTTGTCCACAGACTGCGTTCCTATACTTTTCGCAGGCCTCAACCTCTTCAAGAAAAACAGAAAGCAAATGTAAAAATTGTAAATAAAAAAATAAAAAATATTAGATAAAAAATAAAATTTTATACTTACGAACTATAACGTGCATATATTTTAGCATCACACTTTAACCGTTACACTATAGGAGGCCACTGAAATTCACTGAACTGGGATATTTGCTAGTTACTTCTGACCCTGTAGACAACAGCTGCAAATGATTAGCTTAATCCTTTCCTACCGCTTACATTCTTCTGAACAACCTACCTTTTGACACTAGCGTTGCTATTAGCCACAGTATTGAACGATCTCCTACTGCTATTTCTGACTGGAAGTATTGCCATTGCAAAAAATATTTGTTTTTTTTTTGGATTACTGGAAGTGGAGTTAAAGTTTTATGTATTCAGAAGACCTACCTACAGAGACAGGAGACAGCTTACAATGTCTTTTTTCAATGCTTTACTTACAACAAAGATGTTCAGTACTCACTTTTGTCGTATTTCCTAAAATTGAAAAAAAAAATCAGGTTTCTTAGAAATACGATTTAAAGTATCATTTGATTCTCATTTTAGATTTTAGCGTGAAACGCTGTATCGTACACAATCGAACTGTTTTATGCCTGATCGTCGGGTAGCGTTATTTATATCCTATTCATCTATAACTAAAATAATTTTAGATTTCATTTCCACATAGTATGTCGTTCTTATTAATTCTTAACTAGAGCATTTCGCTAAATAGGGTAGGTAAACAATCTTTTATATATATGATTGTTGCATAGTTCAGGCTCGTTCTATCAGGAATAATATTAAAAAATGCAATTACTAAGCGCAACCTCACCGCGCCCACCTTCCGAGAGAGTGATTCCTCATAGATGAAAATGATCGAGTACGCATCGGACTACGGATATACCCAGCCATTTACACGCTCCTTATCATTGGTTGTTGTTTTTCCATATTTTCCTAGCTCTCGCCAAGAGCAGGTGCCGACAGAGCATTTTCTCTCTGTTCCTGTCTTATGTATGATGCGGATATAGTGACGCTTCTTTGGGGGGCTGACGCCAAGCGATGTGGAGGCGCAAATAACTGTCTATATATCATGTATATGTATTATTCATTGCGCCGAAGCAAAAAATGTGTCATTCATTACTCGCTAGATCCTGTAAGGCCTTGTCGGAGGTGCTCACTCCTAGTTCCCGGAAGCGTTTCTGCAATGCCTGCACCAGGTTCAGTTGTTGCCTTAGCAGCTACTTACTACTCGGCATTATCTACGAAAGCCTCCTGCCAACACTGCCCCGTTTCTGCTTCTGTTGCCGCCTCTGACACCTAGCTCTATGCTTGCATAACATTTTTGTATCCCATTGCTGAGTAGTTGCTTCTATAGTCCAGCGACATTTTTATCTTTAAAGGGAAGGATCTCTTCATGCTATTTGTAGTACCTAATTACGCCCTCTTTCTCGGCATAGCGACTCGGGCTTCGATCAGCTTCGTTCTCTTGCTCCATTGCTGATACTAACCTGCAAATTTAGAAGTCTAACATTAATGATGCATTTCTTACATATTTTGCATATAATATTAGGAATTAGAAAGAAAAAAAGATACATATTATTTAAAAAAAAATACTGATAGCAAAATAAAAGAAAAGTAGAAGGGCTCGGTCTTGCATTATAGTAGGTCCTAAAATAGCTAAGGTATCGTGCTCAAGCGAAATTACCGTTAGTAAATTGTATAATATTCCTGCTTGTTTAGGTTATGATTGCAAGCCTTCCATCGGTAGTCTGTGAAGTTGTTTTTATAAGTCAAGCGAAATGAAGCGCTTCCGTCGTTTGGTCGGGTTTGTCTCACTTGAAGAATTCGATTCAGCATTATGTGCATATATGAAACGTTAAATAATGATGCCTGTACAGTAATTGAGCTATGTTACAATAACCACTACGCATCTTTTACACACACGGAACTAAAAATTGCGGCGAAAAAATGAAAAGTGATTTATTTTGTAAAATATATAAAAACTCGGTTTTCTGCCGCGTTAATGTTCAACAAGATATAGACCGTCGTTAAATCTGCCCTTAAAACTAAATCTTAGAATCATTTGCTGTAATGTTTTTAAGTTGCATTTTTTACCGTTATGTACACTTGTACTATATAGAATCCGATCACAACAAGATAATCTTCTCCAAAAAATGCAGTTGTAATATTTTACCTCATAGGATTTTATCAAATAAGTAGGGGTAATGTCCGTTACAGATAACAACAATTTACAGGTAAGAATATTGCGTCTATTTATGGTATCTTTCCCTAGTACAATAACGAAAATAAGATTCTGCGAGCCGGTGCTAAAATCGCGTAAAATGAATCGCAGTATCGTTAAAAGCACGTATTGGCATTTTACCATTAAAGAATTACAGATGACTAATGTAATATTCTCTAATCATATGTGAAAAAAGTTTTTATTATGGTCGAGTAACGACAGATACTTCTTACAGGATGTGTGTACAGTAAGCAGGAGCTCGAAATGTGTGATAGCGACACCTACTCAGTCTGTGTAATATTCCTAAACTGAGAAGTGGTAATATTTATTGTGATAAGCTCACATATAGGGTATCTCAGCACTGTTCTTAATAATATAAATATTAGATTGTTTCATAAATGCTGAATAGTAAGGTCTTACTTTTCGAGTTGTTTTCAATAGCTTAGTTCCTTTATTTTTACTCGAAAAATGCATCATCTATGACCTTTTGCTACTCGAATGATAAGTTAATTATTTCTTAAGTTCTCTAGATTTCTGGGGTATAGGAACCTGTATCGAGAGGCAATTTCGACATCATATCGAGACTTGAATATGTATATTAAGGGTAAGTTTTTATGATCATAACCATAATAATAAGTACCTGCTGAACATGATGGATGGCAGGAAATCTTGAAATGTAACCCTTGCACTTTTTGCACCATCGAGATCGCGATCATACAATAGAAGTGGTTTAACATTATTTATTAGTTTGCGTATTGCAGAGTTTGTTCACGATCTCCAAATAATGAAAATACTGGGAACTTCATCGAACCAGGATTCGTGAAAATGAATCGGACAACCTTTGCACCAGGCCAAAGTTTTTTAAACTAGCGGCTGACGTTGCCTTCACTCATAGATCCTTCACTGAACACAGAATTTAAAAGGCGAGCTGTCTTTAACGATGTGGTTCAAAGGTGAAAAGTATATTTGAAAAGCGCTCCTTTTCTATAGTTGTTGCAAGTTGCCTACTAAAAAACTGAATAGCCGTATTCCAATAAAAAGTTTTAAGCTCTGAAAAATACAAGTGCATCTCGCAAACAAAAAAAGATCGCAGAACGGTACCAGTATAAAACTGTGAAATTTGAAATATGTACTTCATAATAAGCAGTGTAGTGATATTTACATTGAGCTATTTACTTATAATTTATCGTTTTCAAAATAAATGAGGTAAACTATGGTTTTTCGAAATAAAAATAAAAAAGGTGTAATTATTTTTTGAATTTTTGTGAATAGATAAAGATATGAATCGAAGCATAGCTACGCCCTTGATGAAATTCCGACGATTTTGCTAAAAGATTTGATAGATTTTACATTAGTCTAGTATACCGGCAAAAAACTAAAATCCTGACGATACAAGAAAAAGAAGTGTCATGATTGTTTCATTTGCCGTTGATTTGATACTATATACTACTTTCAATATATATATTCTTCTGTTACGCCATGCACACATGTTAGTCTAAAGCATTGCGTTAAATTTCTTGTGCACGGTAAATACTATTGATGAAGAGAGACCCGCAACGTAAGTAGACATATCTAGTGTAGCCATTATTAGTAGCCGCTCGATATAATTGCTTCGGGATTAAAGGTTCTGCTTTCGTACCAGAAAAGGTTTAGAGCCGTCCAAATCGTTAACTACACAAAACGAAGCCGGAGTGCACAATCTACAAAATTACATAAATGAAACGGGACTAGTCATAGCGCTAACACATACTAAACAAATTTATCTCTTTAATAATATCTAATATATTGATTTATGGATTCATGTGTTGTTTTCAAATATATTTTCAACGTTATGTAAAGGCTATTTACGCTATAGCTTAGCATAGGTACATAAAATCATAATATCATTTATATTGTTACGGATTACAATACTGCCACCGACCTATGATAGTTTGATATCTGGCAGCCTTTATATAGTCCTAGTCTCATTGAACTAAAAATTACATTATAATTTACATCCATTGCGCTCCTCTTCACATTTAGGATACTAAGATATGTTTGACAGCGCACAACCGTACATTTCTTGCGTTCACTTTCAGCTGTCGGCCTGGGAGAGTAGCAACCCGGTAACTATGCGAGGCCACTCTGCCATGACAACGAAGAGTCCTTAGTAGCACGGCTGCAGTTTCTTGAGCAGTCTTAGTGTCGGCCGTTCGACCCTTACCAGTACCTTTGCGTCGTGTTGGAACGTCTGTAGTGCGGGATTTCCCCGCTCAAACCGAGTTTCCATCTGCCGTTGTGGATTCCAAAGTTGTTAATGTGTGCGCCGACGCCGCTTTACGGCATCACGTCTCCTAGTGTTCCTGCTCCCTGAAGGCTTCCCGAATAGCACAGCCTGGTAATCAAAAAGTAATTCGAACGGCTTTTTCTCCAAGCTCTCGTTTATCGTCGTATTAAGGTAAAATGTAACCCGGGGCAGCAGCTCCTGAAAACAAGTCCATCTAAAGAGGAAGAAGAGCCACCAAAGAACCAAGCCTAACAGTGACCACCCGTATCACTCTCTTGGCTAAAACAGTTCTCCCAGGGTTCCCGGCAACCCTCCTGATGTGTCCAATGTGATTTTACGTGAGGTTGTCTGTTACCTCTGGCAATGTGAAGCAAGTGTTGTCTGTCACGAAGGTCCCAAAATCCGCAAAAAAGTACTGCACGACTTCGAGCGCGCGAACCACAGCCTTGGACGCACGAAACGCATGCAATAATTTGATAAATCACCAGGGCGTAAAAACCCTTCTGCCCGTTAGAGATCCGGACGAACATCCCAGTACTGGCGCCGCGTGTGGTGTGTCGCGCCTTTCCGGGTTTCGACTCCGCAGTATACCAAGACACTACCTTCCTAGAACTATGACTTCAGCCTGCTTTCGAAAAACAAGATTTAACCTTTGCGACGTCTTCTGGAAGGCAACGCAGCTAGCCATTCCATTCGAGTGACACAAAGTGATGGTGTTGTCCGCTTGAGGCAAGGCAACGTAGGGCAGCGACGCCTTCTTGGCGATCTGTACCCTAAGCCACCCTTGAATGCGCGTGCTTGTACGTGAGTTCCTTCTTGCAAGCTAGCGACAATCGTACCCAGGCAAAAATATTTTTTCTGTTCATTCCGTACCTTGTATAAGCCGCTCCTTAATGTCTACTGTATGGTATGCTGCGACAAACAATGCTGTTTTGGGTTGTGATTTGGTAGTCAGATACTTCAGTACAATACTGTCGGTGACGCCCTTTAAGTGACAACCGTACGATTACAGCCGAGACTTTTCAATGGCTTATATTGCCACCAAACACTCGGTGTATAAAGCGTGGCCATCGAATGCGACAACCCGCTTGCAACCTTCCGAGCGAGCACTGCTCCCAACCCGATCCTGTCTACAACTTCGTTTGCAGGTTATGCCACTGAACGGGTTTCTCGGGTATCTTGGTCGTCAGTGGTCTGGGTAATTGGCATCCCAGCAAAGTCTTTTGAGTTGGATACCGCGTATAGTGGGTTCGCAATTTTCATATAAACCGTCTGTGTAGCTACAACATGCAACTATTATTCGTTTAAACCACCCCAATTTCCAATAACTCACCTGAATTTGCCAGCTAAGATTTAGTGACGATGTGCAAGTGAACGGTCTCAGATTTCTGTTTCAGAGCATAGGCTCAGAGTATGATACGAAAGCCCTTTTCTTAAAAGAGGGTCACATAATACAATTGAAATGAGTTCGTGGGCCATGGGCCAAATAAGATTTGAAAACCTACTTTGCAGGTTATCTTGTCAAACTGATCAATCTTCAAATATGGCTCTTTAACACTCTAGGTTTGACACTATATTGGAATTCAGCAAGGTTAGGAAGAATTATTTTCGCTGGGTATCCATGACATTAATAACGTAGATGTCTACTGACCGAAAAGATATAGCGGTAGGCTAACTTTGAATCTAAACATCGGTACACGTTTACCGTTCAGTAAAAATTCGAGCAACTAAAGGAAAGCAATAAATACAGTAATCATTTTTCTTTTGTTGATTCTCTACGTATTGAGTTCCCTACACCAGCAAAGCCCTGAAGGGTGGCTTAAAAGTCAGCTATGGAAAACATTTTTGGGAGTATGATTTCGTCCGGTTTGCATCAAAGGGGTATCCTTTGTGTATGTATGCCTATTATTGCACATTACTATATACGGTTTTTACGTGATTTATATAAAATGACTGGCATTCACTGACTGTTGCTAATATCCTTGCTTGGTTTTATATATTTTCGTTCATTACATTCTACTAATGTCCAATCAATTTTTCTGGTTCCTCACAATGTGATTACACAGAAAAGATGAACTTGTGTAGCTTCGTGTGTATGATTGCTGTAGCAGTGTCTGTTTTAAGAGTTTCAAAAGCCAGAAGCTACAAGATACTGCTAGCTAACGATTGGTCATAAAAAATTTATCAGTGTTTTCCATTATTCTTTCCTTTTAACACACTTTTTCTTATAATCTCGGCCGCTTTTATCCCCATAATTTTCGCTGTTAAGTTATTATGTTTTTACTGATTCAAAAACCTTGACTCTCGCTTTCTGTGCTATTGTTTACCTATATTTTTAAAACCAAGAAACTCGATATTCCACATTTCTAAGTACAAAGCGGCACATCGATTCGCATTGCATGACTTGTCGTATCGCTGCTTTCTGTATTGCATCTAATTTGACAACTATTACCATGAATCGTCACAATTGCATTAAGTTTTAGCATCATAAGAACAGTTTTCCTAAAATAATATTGCAATGAATTACAATGCTTCAATTTTATACTTTTACCTTTGTGTGTCTTTTCCTTCGTTATTTTTGTTTTTAATCTGAATGTGTTATTAACTATCTCTATCTGTATTCCATTATAGCTCGAATGTTTGCCTTGTTGGCCTTTTTGTCTTCTAATGTTTCCTGAGAATCTCACTGCTTTACATTTATTCTTATAAAACTATCGCCACACAAGTTTTGATGTTTTTAAATATTGAGCATCTGCTGTAGGTGATTAGTCCTTTACTCCATCAGAACATAATAGTTTGCATACAGTTAAATATATGGCCTGAATTCCGCACGTATTTTGTCTCAATCATGCATTCTAAACCCATCATGTAAATATTTTTTTACCACTTCTGATACGTATTACTGAACACGAGTACTACTACATTAAGCATTTTATTAAATCTCTTATAAACTGTAACCATTACTGCGCATTTATTTGTCGAAATTGAAGCACGCTTCGTTCATTCGGTACCCTTTCAGACGGTAACTAAAAGTAATGTGTTATATGTACGTCTCATAGCTACAAATGCCGTACATTTTGTTTTGCTCACTTTAGCTTCGGGGAGTATAAAGAAACTATCCTGTAATAATTTACTGGTACGGAAGTAATTCATCTGTAAACCCATCTTTTCATCATTTATCATCTTTTCAGTCATTTAATCTTTAAATTCGCCACAAATATTCCATACTTTGCGCTAAATATTGCTTTCGGTGCTCTTTTAGTTCTCGGTTTTTACATTCGACTTTTATGTAAGAAATAAAAAGGTTGGAGACTTGTGTTGAGCACTATTAGGTTCGACTGATGTCTATCTATCGGTTTTGTAAACTTGCCTTTTTTTTATTATTTTTCCTATTCTGTTTAAATCTGTTAATCTTCATAAATCATGCCTTCCGGTTTTTTGCCATGTGTTCTCA
>NW_019213051.1:22674-83282 GCF_002532875.2 Varroa jacobsoni | reverse complement strand
TATATTATATATATATTATATATATATGTCTGTTAGCTAAATGAACTAAGTGCACAAGCGGCGTTGTGAATTGCCCAAGTTATATTTGGAACCCATTGCCATTCTATCGAAAACAAAATACTCCGTTTAGAGCTATTGTTATTATTTATTAGGCGTCGCCTGGAATAGTTCAATGTAGTCGCTAGTTCTGTTGTTATAGGCTAGTTAGTTGCGTGGCAGTGCCATGTGGCTCTTAATGTTTTACTGTTCCTTCGAATTAATGTGTAAATAGTTTAATTATATCGAATGGCCTTTAGCGGGGTCACAGAGATTGACAGCTAATGATGTCTCGTTCATTTATAACAGGACATGTAACAGGATACGTTCATTACGGGTTGAGTGCATAATTAACATCACCACACGTTGTCCTTCAAACATTATCGCTATAAACCATTACTAGAAGCAGTGCTCCGGAATCATATCAGGTAAACTTTAGATGTATCATTTTAAAGTTGTTCTAATATTTTTTTATCACCTTATCGTGCGAGTTGCGGACAAGCAAAACAGATGCACGTATCTATATTTTAAAACAATTATTTTTAAACCTAAGATTAATGGATAGCCTAGTTCTTAATACGGTATTATGTTTGGAAATAGTTTTTTACAACTTGAGCTCCGGCTTTCATTTCAAGTGGCGCTCCAAGTACATCTACTCTCACAACTACTATCCATAGCTCGTGCGTGTCTCCACCGCTAGGGAGGCATGCTCACAGGAATACCATCATCTAGATACTATAGCAGTGGTTCGAACTATAAGTGATAGAGGCGTGCCTGTCAATTCACAGAGAAAAATGAAAGTCCATATAAACTTCCTGCATTCCTTATTGTATTCCGACAGAATAAAACCGAAAAAAGTAAAATGTTTTTATTTCGCCAAAGCATGCATGCTGTTTCTCTGTTTTTAGGACTATGAAATGGAATCAAAGACGTTTTTTTACATCTTTTCATCTATTTGATCTGGGGGATCTTAAATTGGGAAGCTTAGTCAATCAAAGTGCTGCCATGAGCCAGAGCTCGCCATATAGCACTTGTGACGAGCCTATCATTTTCGGGCACTAACTAATTCTGGTGTCATGAACTTGAATTTCCTTGGTCTATCGCTTAGGTTTTGTAATCACTTTCCTCCTAGCAAACAAAGGCACTTCTTGGGTAGTCGTTTTTACAAACACCAATTCTAATGTAATTCATTGGGAAGAAACTATTGTTAATCAGCCTGACGCTGGCTTCAAGAAGTTCTTTAGTGCAGGTCCCACGTAGAATTATTAGGAGAAATCGCTAGCGTGTATTATAACCCCAAAGTCAAAATTTATGTAATATATATTTATATGAACGGTCGTTTTCAAGTGACAACAGTCGTTTTCGCATAAGACAACTCAAACTCCAGCATCCGACAAAATAACCAACCTTTTTGCGCTAGAAGCAGAACTGCCGAAAGATGCGTGGAACACCACATTATTAAATTGATGTGTTCTTATCCTCTTCGCAATGCTGCCTTTTGTCACTTGCACTTCTTACTACAATAAAAATGATTCACAACACGCTAACCGTTGCACATTACTTGATTGCACACGCACCTAATCCAAATAATCTTTATCGTGTAATTGATTAATGATACCAACAGGCAGTACATGCATAACACGTGCGACAGTAGTTCCTTAAGGGGCAGCAGAAGCAACGCTAGAATAAAACCCTTGCGCTGTTGTTGTCCATTGATGTGTCTTTCGTCACTGCTTGCTTAACTAAAATAGTCCACTATTCTATTTATTTATCGCTGGCTTAACAACGGGCCTGATAAACAACAAGCTGCATCAGTTCAGACCCGATCATGCCGGCCGAAAATTCAAAAAATCTTTGAACGTTTTAAGTATCTATGCGCCTAGTTGTCGAGTACAGCCTTCTGGGGCGCTACCTCCACGTGTACAAGTAACGCTTCCAAGGGGGAGAGGGCAATGGGCGGCCCAGTAAAAGGCCCCTCTCTAACAAGGTGGAGCTAACGAGGGGGAGAGGTAGGCCAGAGGTTGCGTTTCGCGTGCCGCACTCCACATTTCATGGCGCCTGAAAGGCGGCGGAGGCGGCAACGGTAGCAGCAGTAGTCAAAGCGGCAGTAGAGTTAACAGCCTTGGATGTTAGCCAGGTACATTAAGTTTCAAATTTGTGAGTGTGTAAGAGGAAGCTCGTGGCAGGCTCCACTGTTTCCAGACACCTAAATGGGAGTCACGTATCAGCTAATTCAAGCGAAGAGAAGTGTTGTACTTTGCAATAGTTTTTTTTCTCGACAAGCTTGTCTGGGCAGATGTCCCTCAATCAGGTAGACAACGGAACCATGAAAGTGGGATAAATTCTATGACAACCAGACAGGGAACTACGTTCCGCGAAAGCTGAAGTAGAGAGAGTCTGGAAGGACTCCGGGTAAAGTTTGTAAGCTACGGAGTTGTTCGGCATATTATTGAGAAAACCAGAGCAACAACATGATGAAACGAAAATAATATATCTCTATAAAGGTAGATCCATACTGGTCACAAACAGCAAACACATTTCATCATATCGCTCAATTTATTTCAGCTCTAACGCCGTGCATTGTGCATTGTTCCTTTCTTTCAGAATATGGAAATGTGAATGCGTTAGAGGCTGCTAACAGTAAGGTAGAAGTTACCCAAGATCTATCGAAATACAAAGAGGAAAGTCTCCCACTCGAAACAAAAGAATTTACGCTTATTAAATTAACTTAAGTAAAAATACGAGATTACATGAGTTTTGGTTACGGGGACCTGTATGCAGAATATACACTGTCACATTAGCATGCCTGGATATATCCATTCAAAAAGAGTCACAATGTGCCAAGGTAACAATAAACTCTTCCGTGATAAGAGGTGCGATGGACAGATGCCAACACTGACATTACAATTGCTTCTTCTACAAATTCAAGTCACTGGATAATTGTATGGATAAGCGCGGATTCGAAGGGGGGGGGGGGTCCAGCAAAATTCCTGACAGTCACGATGAACAGATTATGCTAGTACCGTATTAATGTCATATGTATTTTACATCTATAGATATAAGAAAGTTCCTGTGAATTAAAAACAACTATCATAATGGTTAGTATTATTACAGATTATCTTCTAACTAACGAGAAATAATTTTCGGTGGTCGGAACAATTCCCACACATGTGAGTCACACAATACTTATTTTACTATACTCGACTGAACATTGGAACTTCCTATAGGATCATCATAATTTCATTGTAGGCAAACATAATTATAATTAAACGTTTCACATATAATTATCCTTCCCCAGTATCAAAAGCCGTAAGGCAGGCGTCACGTATTCAGCAGTGTCTATTCGTTTGCAACTCTATGGAACCTGCATATACCTTATTTAGGGAATAGAATTGGTAACTTTTTACTTCATCATTAAATACACACCCTAAGGATAAATAAATGTTTATGTGGAAGGATCGTAAATGGTACTATTGTTATTCATACTTATGGTAATAGTTTATTTGCACGAATGATGTAAAGACAGTGCATTCTTATGGTACCCCTATAACATTTTAGGTGCCTTTCCGTTCGTGGTCGCCTTGTGTTGTTTTTGATATTAGTTTTCTCCTTCGAGTCCTTGCTTCATAGCCTTTGTGTATATATCCCTCGAAAAATTAAAAAAAAAGAACCTTTATAATAGAATTTTTTCCTCGGCAAAAGTCACGTTTAAATTAGAGGGATGATATCTGGAACTTTTATGACATTAATTATTTTGCTCTCTTGTTCTGGAGAACAGAAAAGAAAACAAAGGCATAATTAAAAGATTAAGAGTCCAAAATATTAGCTGCATGTACCCACAGAAAAATGTATTCTCATCAGATATCGATCCATCTTCAATAGGCTAGATTTTGTTTGCAATGGTCAAAAAAGAAACAAATTACGTATAAAAGATGTAACGGATATCATCTCTGTCCTCTGTCTACAGTAAATTTATTTTTCCTATACAATTCACTTAAACGAGCTTCCTAGATTGTGAGATCGGAGTTTGAAACGATATAATGAAAGGGGACAATATTTGGGCACTTTATGTGCTGCAGATATAGCCTGTTTTCTGGGCCGTATTCGCCATCTACGGCATGTATAGTCTTTCACTTATGTATCTATTTATCTATTTTGTTATTTAATATTTAATTAAAATTCATATACATTTATATAAACGCTAATAAAAAGCGTAAGATCTATAGGGCTCCTATCGGACTAGATAGCTGATCACTTCTAAAAAGAACTCCTTTATGCAGGGAATAAAAGCAAATGTGAAATATGACTAGGATTAGAATTATGCCGCAAACCAGAAGATAATTTGTTCATATTTTCAAGTTCAGTTGACTGAGTCGTATTTGTACGAAACAAAACCGTAACTATTTTGTCCAATATTTTGATGCTCATTGCTGGACTTCAAAAATTGATTTTATCAACAAAAAAAAATATACGGGAACGCGTATACTGTCGCTGAATTTTATGAGTAATCACTATAGCAACTCTTTGTTACTCAATTCAATATAGGTAATAGAATCGAATGCTGTCCGATTTTGTGGTAGGTATGCTTGGCTGGTACGCATTGCATTGGGTTTTCCTTGCTTCATGACGCTCAGATGACATACCAGTGGCTTAAGGTGTCTAGAAATATCAGTTATTTCTTTTCGCCCAGTTCTTTATCTTTATCTCGCATGGTACGGTTCACGAGTTCACAAACTGATTTGTGCAATATGTCCGGAATGCAGACGCTAGTCTATATGACACTACGTCACTGCTTCTTTCTATCCGCGCGTTTACTGTGTTTGTTTTCCATTGCGCAAAGTGTTTCCATTGTATTACGTTCTTGACAAACACTTGGTACACTCTGTTTAAACACATAGGTCAAAGTGCGATATAAACTAAAAACCTGCACACGGGCGGTTTAATAATTCTTTCACTAATCTATTAACTATTTATAGTGGAACATCGTGCCCGAAGGCCAATGTATTCCTGCCTTTTACCGTGTTTAAGTTCCACAATGACTCTAATTCCGTTCTTGAGTGATATTCCTTGATTATACATATATATATATATATATATATATATATATATATATCCTGTTTTTTGGATAATAACTTTAGTCCCAGCCCACTATTTTTCAGACCGATGTATCCTTCTAGAAGCTAAAAATTCTACCTGTTACGTTTACTATATTTTAGAGACACATATTACTCTGAACAATTTTTGTTAAAACTAGCTACATTGAATCTGCACTTATAATGCTGTCAAGCGGTACACAAAGCAACGTAATTAGAAGCATCACATATGTGTTAAATACAATATTGAGATATAATACACTTGTCAGGGGATATCAGACGCATCTTTAGTAACTATATACTAACCGTTATTTGTCGACTGGCGAAAAAGGTAGTTACATAGATGCATTTTTTTCTCTTTCTTATGTATAATACATGGTTACAGCTGAAATGGAAATTGGTACACTGACGGACATTTATATGGAAAAAAAAAAGGGTTATGCAAACAGTGACCACTAAGATAAGATTTGATACTTAGCTATTATAGAAGTAATCGTTTAAGCCGTGTCCCAGCTGTAATAGCTCCCAACGAAAACTATTTTCTACCAAGCTAGAATGTTGAGATCCACTGCGGGAGTTAAGATCAAGGTCTAGCTTTATTAATGCTATCAAATTTAATGCTTAGCAGACTTAATGATAATTAAATAACTCAAATGAGATTTAGTGCATCGGCAAACCTGAAGAACTGTACCAAAATACCTTTGTGTGTGCCCTGAGAGTCTGTATTGAAATTTGGTATCTACTTCTTGAAATGTTTGCATTTGGTTGAGTGACGCTGAAACATGAATAGTTCTAAGGATATAAATTATAATCGACCCATTTGAGTATACATGTCACCGATTATAGGTGTAAACAGTTTTCGAAGGATAAGTTCCGTAAAGTCTACGATCGATTATATAAAAACACATCATATTTGTTTCCGACATTTATTATGTTCCGTTAGCATGTTTGGTTTAGAAACAAATTGACACATTATCGTCATCGGCCTGCATAAGGTCTAATTTTTATATATAAAGATAAGGCACTATAGTATCAAGTGATGAAGCTTACTTATCCGCGGATATATCATTGATACCGGAAATAAACCTCAATTACGTAAGTAAAATAAAAGTAAATCCATGTTTAAGATCTAGGACCATTTAAAAGTAAATAATAGGAATATTTGTATTGGGTCGTCGAGTGATAACTGAAACTGCAAAACGTTACACAGACTCTATATAAATGTCATAATCAACTGCGATGAGATGTCACGTACACTAGATAAGGTCCTTTGTAATTTCAAATAATTATTAGATTATATTAATCTCAAATAATTAGATTATAAACTGTCCTCAAACTCTACGTCAAGTAGGTTATAATATGGTGCCACAGTCTGAGTAGCGACGTTGATGTCTTGCTTTATGAATTATTATAAGCAAAAGAACAAGTATGACTGTTCTTGAAGGACAAAACGGTTTGTCGTTACGTATGTGAACCATTACTTCAATAAGAGTTGAAAAGTATAATTCTTTAAACTATCCTTTAGAAAAAAACTGGTTCAGTCTAACTTACAAAAAACGGACTGAAGTATTGCAACGCAAGTAGAATTGATTACGGAAGTACGTGATTCTACTTACATGATCTGCATCGATTGAATAACGGCAAACATATTTAAGGTCACGTTGAGCAAAATATATCCGACAACCGCAATATTTGCGGCAAATTTGTAATAACAATATGTTTTTAAAAATCTTTTTTTACCAAGGTAAATATTTTCTTAAGAATTATAGTTACGACAGGAAGGTATCGTGTGCATTATTAAAGAACGTTTCGCTATTAGACACTTTAGGTGTTACGTATTGGAAATGAGTAAACTGTTTAATGGAGAAAATGAGTCAAGTGAGTTTTAAGACTTTCGCTTTACATTTCATCAAACACTGAGTAAACTGATGGAGCAAGTAATTCCAGGCTCAATCTCTTAATTCATATTACATGTATATAATTTAAACAATTTTTTTACAGTAATTATCGCCCGCCATAAACGGTGAGTAGTAACCTAAGTAAATTTGCTACTCTCATAATAACTACGGCCCTTAAAAAAAACACGAACTACAACTTCGGCGGTCAGTTCGCACGTACAAACACTAGTACTTTTGCATTTGAGACTGAATAATATAGTTACTATTAGATACAAGATACTCGAGCATTTAAAGGTTGATATAAGCATTGCATTACATTTTGACCATGTTGTGTGTTAAAAAAATTACCCTAGCTGATAGTCTAATATACTTTATTTGTGTTAAAAACGCTAAATTTATTGGTAAACGTTCAAACTAAAAAATTTTTAATTTTATGATTTGGATCCAATCAGAAAGGCTGTCCAACGATGGCACTGTAGCGTACGACGCCGAATGCTACCTGAAGTTTATCGAACCATATATTTTGCAGATACACATAACTCCTGACAAATGAAAACCCACTATCCAACATGTGATGTGATAAAACCCATTGTACCTGTCATTATGCGTCAACGCGTCTTGTCCGCCCTTCATTAATCATAGCTTCCGTATAATGAACGAGGGGGTGCGATACAATTTGTATTTGAAAGTACTAACTATGTATATTCGGCTCCGGGCTGATATTGTCTTTAATCAAGACATATTGTGGCAAATGTCGGTTAGTAACTGATAAACTCTAACACAAAGTTTATAACATTAAAATATCTCTTTTATAGTGATGCTTGATATGCAAAGATGTGCAAAAATGTACATGACCAGCCCAATGTCGGTTTTATAGTGCGCACGTTATTGCAGCAGTAAACGTGTCACAGCGACTGAAATCCAACCAGTGAATTAGCGAAACATAGGTAGAACCGCCGCAGAGAAATTACTCTAAGTGAATATAGCCCAGTAGCCAGAAATCATCGGACAAACTTGAGAATAACTCAAATGGAAACAAGTAAGAATAGACCAATAAAATCTAAGAGTGCTTGCATTTTAATAATAGTTCAAATAGAGAAGCCATGACCGAGCCACTCAGATTACTATCGCCGAGGTTCAGTCGACACTTTGGGTTCAGCTAGGTAATCTTGAAATTACGCGTCATGTGTTCACCTTTGCTATCAGAAATCTTTATGTGATCAAATAAACACCAGTGTGATTCTGGTCAACATAACACTTTGGATTACACTGATGCGCCAATATGACTACATACGTCCTGAGAGCTTTAAAGGAAAAAATATACTGACTCTAAATTCCAGAATAAAGACAAGATCATCCGTTTCAATTTTACGATCTGGTGGTTCGAGGAAAGAAACGCTGAGGATTGCTCACTGAAATGTTTGTCGCATTGCGCAAGAGGAAGAACAGGAGTAACTCACGCTTGCCCACAGAGACGCTCGAAAAACAATAACTACTTTTCAACATCAACTTGAAGAAACAAGTAAAAGTTAGGAAAAACAGGTGCAAAGCACAATCACTCTTCAAAGTGCGCCAAAGAAAGCTCACAAGAAAACAGTATTAACCTGCTCCTTAATTTCAAATGAGCTAGAACAGAAATAGCTGAAATAACTCACGCTTGATGCGCTCGAAAAGTAGCTGGAGGAGGTTATTCTGCCAATTGGATACGACTGACTAATCCATGAGCATGTCCAGAGGCTTGACTCTCTCACAATATTACGAGAGGATACCAGAGTGATAATCGTCATTTAGGATTTCGAAAACACGAAGCCCTGAGAGATTTTTCGTTGACCCCTATTATATTGTTTCTTCCAGCCACACGAATTGCTGTTTTGTGTAGCACTGGCGTTTTCAGGTTACCAACAGATAACGACTAAGTCAGTTTCCAGGTTTCTCTATTCCATCGCCCTGTGCACTTCATGTGTGTAGGCATAATTAGTCCAGATAAAACCGTGATCGGCTTACCTTAACTGTGTCCTTGACAAATGTCTCCATGTCCACTCGGTCCCGTGTAACTCAGCTCTCCATACAAAGCATCCAAGTAACAATGAAAGAGATGTCGTCAATTTAAGAGACTTTAGGCCAACATAGGAACCATGCGAATCTTAAGGCGAAAGATGTTAAAATAATATTAGTCAACATGAGCGAAAATGGTTATTTCTTCCTTGGCGTTCCTTTTGCAGAGAAAATGAAATTATCTGCAGGGCCGCAGGCCATGTCGCGCGGAGAAGAATAGCTTCCTTAGTGGACGACAACGAACTGTCTGTGGCACTAAGTGAGAATCTGAAGCTTCGCTTTATTATCCGCCTAAAAACAGAGGACCCACTTTTTTATAAACTGCAATAGTTTGCCCACACTACTCAAAGCACTAAGTAACGTGTTGATCACATGCAAATCCATTGTAGTTAAACGGTCCAAATGCAAGGTCGAAGAACGGTTCTTTGTCCCTACATAACTCTAATGTCAAGACATAGAACACCTGGTTAACGATTGAAATAAAAGAAGACTGAGGGCTACAGGTATCACAACTGCCAATTCCTGGCCTATTCAGCAAAGGGCTCACCGATGGCAGAACGACATCCAGTGTCGTGACACAGATGATTGGCAATAAAAAAAAAGACAGAAGGAAGCAACGAAAGACATATGGAATGAGAATAATTAGATGCCAAACAGACCACGATATCCTATGCCCACGCCGAAAATATTCCAAGGTCTCAATTTTTAACACTCGCGAACTAATTTAAGTTGGTTGCAGCAGTTCCGCAGCAGAGTCCGACGATATGCTGGATATCACAGAAGGCCACGTCGGCGAACGGATCAATAAGGATCAGGATGAACAATTCTCAGAAACGCACTTAAGTTACAGACAGAGGGTCGGCGCCAAGGTTCATGTTGATAGCTTTTGCCGGTAGAATACAGATATGCTACCCAAGTCCAAATCGCTACACATCACAGAGTATGAACTTCTCTTTTAGCGGTTTGACGCTGGCTGTATAATACCTATTTATAAAACCTTTAAAGGGCAGAGATTTTTGGGCTTCAAGAGGCAAGAGCTGCTTTAGAACTATAGCTTTTTGGGGTCCAAAAAATCGTATCATAAAGGATATTTATTACTCGAATGGTGCGCTGCAAATAATTTAATAATTTATAACACAAATTATAAATCAATATTTTACAGAAACGAACGTGAGTTTCAAGTTGACCTCACTTCGATCAATGAGCCCATGTCTTCTAGAGTAACGGCTTCAGAAATTCTGTCAGACATGGGAAACCCTATTGATCATCACTACATACTAACTGATTCTTTTACTAAGGGCACGCGCTCTTCGCCTCATATTCCTCTGCTAGGAATCAAAGACGCAAGGTTCCTTCAGATCACATTTAGAGGCTACTTAGCAGTGAAATGGGCCTTTTCCCAGCTCAAGGGGGACATGTATGGTAGACCCTACAGGTTGATTGATGGAAAAAAGAATCGATCTATAATGATTCCACCGGATCCAGGGCGCTTAACAATATTCCATGAATTCTTCCTTGCCGATTGCGATTTCAATCGGTCGTTGCGCGAGTCTAGAATGAACTCTAAAGACAACGCAACAGACCCTCCTTCAGTAATTACAGAAGTGTTGCAAGTGGCAAAACGACGTAAGTTTAAGAAAGCCCTTGGAAGTACCCTTTTTACGACCAAATTCTAGCTTGTGAAATACACTACCATAGTAACGAAAGTCACCGATCATTTGCTGGCCAACAGCAACCTAACAAGCATCTGTAGAATGCCAAACGTATTATTAAACTTGAAAGGCGCTAGAGAATTCTAATTAATATAGGTAATAGGGTTGCTGGCTAAGACATATGGGGCTATCATTGAGACCCGATTCTGAAGCTTTTTTGAGAGTCGGGGATTTTTTTTTAAAGAGCAAGTCCAAGTTTGGTAAAAATAGGTTTTTCTTTGTGGCGATACAGCGCGCCGACATATGAGGAAAGGAAAACCACCACTTTTTGCATGTGAAAGAGCAACATTTTTTTTAATTTTATAAATTTAGTCAGTCCCTTATCTAACGATGACAGGATTTTACATCGCATACGAATATATACTGAAACATCGCATACGACGATATACTGAACCCTCAAAATTTTCCTGAGATCACGCGCTTCCCTGGCGATACTGATAATCTCGTCATTATTGTATGAGAAGAACTTCTCGTAAAGCCGAAGCGACTCTTAACAATGCCCGTTATCTAATATTCAACTGCATGATAGAAATGGGGTACCTCGTTTCAGAATAAATCGAGGTAATGGTTCTCATAAGTAGACATCAGATCAAAATGGTATCGAAAACAAGATGTCTCGGACTGCTTCTTGACAAGGAGCTGATGCGAGTACGACATACCATAACCGAAGCTGCCAGAATCGCTAACGCTATAGCACGAAGCCTCCCTAACATACATGATCCGAGGAAATAAAATTGTTGCAGACCAGTTGCCTCGGTATTTGGTTTAAGAGGTCTCTTCAGAGCTCCGGTAGAATTTCGCTTCTTCAGGAGCTTACCCAAGAGAACGCAGCATATAAGGATGCCCTTAAGTATATAAGCTTATCGAACGCTTAGCCCTCCTATTGCACTACTAGAAGTGTGAATTTTACTAAGAGACTTCCAAATAGATGACGTAGCAAGGACGTAGAATCTAGAATCAGTAAATATAGTGACGAAAGCTACAGATGAAACCTGTACGATCTAAAATTAGTAAGCGGAGTATTCTGCAAAATCTAGAGAACTGGTACCAATGTTTAGGATCCGATTATTTTGTTACAACACGACATGCCCAGAAACTAAATTAACTGCTATTTCACCCTAGTCATAACAGGGCACGGAAACTTTCTATCCTATATTTTGTGTTGATTTTCTTTGTAGCAAAAAACACAACGATACTCTCTACGACCTTCTCCGATTCGTTAACTAATCTATTCCAATATATTACCGGAAATTTTTTGGCCTGTATTAAGGGACCCGTCCAGGCAAATTTTGATACTCACTACACTGTCAAATGCACGGTTACGAAATTTTAATTACCAGTGTTCGGAAAAGGTGATAATTTGTTGAAGCGAAGTGTGGAAAATACAATGAGAGCAAATAATCTTTCACTAGAGCTCATGTAGGGGAACCTTTACAAGCTTTGCCATGCGCGGTTTGGTGATATATTGAAGAAGATAAAACTAGCCTATGTACAGATTTTTTTTTACCATCTTGTTATTGTCAAGCATTTCCAACGGTACGAGACCCCTTTAGTTCCACCAGACGCAAATCATCTTCTTCACAGGATGAAGATCTGGCTAACTTTGGCGTTGGATGTATCTTTAAGAGATACCGATCCTTTTATCTGCTTTATATCGTTTCTTTGCAATGGTTAATTAGCTCATAGGGCACTCACATTCATCATTTTTGAGTAAATCCCATAAATTCAGGGGCTCCTGTCGACGGTCACAAAGCTGTAATTCATTCTCGCCCGATTTGTTTGCCGGTAACCTTCTTGCCTACAAATGTGTATTCAATCAGTCTTTATCGACCTCAGATGGCCGACCGGGGCGGGGTGCATCCTTTAGCTTTAAGATACCTTTATTTATTTGCAAACTAATTCTGATCAGTCCCTTCAGAATTTTTGCTATACACGGCTCGAATATGCCAAATATTTTGTGCTGCTCAGCAGCTGCGTACTCACGGCAAAAGATGAGATGAAGATGTCGACAGTACATTTAGTCTACTTCGAATTTCTATTTTTATATCTTAAACTTGGCATAATACTCCGTTCATTGTATAGTTATATTACAATGGATGTACGGGAAGAAAACTTTTGAGTAATATATAGAATTCAGCACACAAAAAGAGATAAAAAAGAAAGGGCAAACAGGAAGGCCAGATCAAAATAACTTGTGTTCTGACCTAATACATCACATTAAGAAAGCACTTTCAGACTCATGCCTTACGGTGACCTAGGTGTGACCTATAGGATACGGTGATCTATAGGATGACATTTTTCATATTCTGATGATTTGTCCTGCTCTCAGATATGTTACGAAAAGCGCCTAGGAAACCTTTTATAGGAAACAGATGATGGACGGAAATTTTACAACCAAGAATTTAAAGGAATTCCTTCAAAAAAGCCTTGTTTACTTCATCAGGTTAACCAAGGTACCACTAAAAACCGCAAACTTGTCTTAGCAACCGCAACCGAAGTATTTCGAACACTCGATATCACAAGATTCCAACGTCACCTAAGTAAAAAAAGTCGCAGATCCTGAGCGGCCTGGTTCCCTTCCATCCGTCGTAAAAGGCCACGCGGCAGATTTGCATGATATCTGTCACACCTTTCTCGTTTCTGAGGCACCTTCTCCTGCCATCAGGCCCGGGGGAGCTCTGTCCCCTACAGAATCTATGGTGGAATTTATACACCACAGAGCGAGCCAGATCATGTCGGTTTAGCTAATTCGTCACTTCTCATTCCTCTTTCACCCGAAGTAATACAAATTAATCCCTGTAAATTCTACAAGTTTCTGAGGTTTGTATGAAAAGTCTCTATTACTGGGTGTTCGAAGAAGCAATTGCAACTGCCTTCTTGCATTGCCCTTTACAGCTGTCCTTTGTACGACAAGCACCAATAGATCTTTTAGCATTCTCTTAAGGATTTGCTGCGGTTAGAGGCTAAAGACGGACGATTTAGAGGAACCGAAGAGGAGAAAGGATTATTCTACTTATCCCTTTTTCCGTTGCTCGGACGCTAACTCCAAAATAAAGATTTGTCTACGCCCAGAATTGTACTTTTTTAAAACTCGAAATTGATGTGTCAAATGGATTATTGATACCAGACAGCACTGATACTGTGTTTTGTACCCACTGAAACCACTTTTATTTTTAAGCTTTAATCTCTCTCCGTCCAGATCTTTAACGATCATTACTATGAACCAACAGTAGATCTGACGATTACCTATCAGACTATTTGGCCAGGATCGCCGTTGGGATCCACCATCTTATCAGAAGCGTCTGCTTCTAAAGCCTATAAGCTCAGGTTCAAGGAAGTGACGACCTTCCAGTGTTGGAAGACCTTTCCTTTTTAGCCCATCAAAACGCTCCTTCTTTTAAATGCTTTGGTAGCCGACGCAGCGCCCATGTGTTCGTTGTGCTGCAGATTAAGTCAACGAACTTCGTCAGTTCGCTTCTAAGTATTGCAGAGAGATTTCTTCTTGCCTATACATGCGCCGCTGTGTCTTCACTCTTCCAGTACTCTTTTCATCGCCTCTGTTTTAGCTCCCTAGACTCGAACATATACCGACTAACTAATGACTGAAGCTTTGCTTAAAGTTTCATGCTTTGACAGCACGCAAATAGTTTCAAATATTCTGCCACAGTTCGGCCGCGCTTTCACCGAGCACAGCTAGGAGAGAGTAGAAATATAGCTGTTCTTCTTGTAAAAAATATCCCATCACGTCTTTCAACCTTGTACTCAGCTTTTAAATTTATTGGTAACTTCAGTAGAATTTTATCTAGCTCATTCATTCAACTGGACGCATATTGCTAAGAAAGCTCCTTCGCATTCTGGAAGCGCAAGGTCGCGGAAGTCAGCCGAGATTTCTTCACGAGCGTTGCTATAAGGAGTAATAGATAGAAGTTAAGGGAAAAAGGAAGAAAACTTCATTGCATCTAACATCAGGTAATAACGCGTTTTTTTTTCCCAGGATATTACCGCACCCTATGTACTATGGTGAGCCCTTATGAGACCTAAATATCCTGCGGATCTAGCACATGCAGCACCTTCTGCTGAAAGCACAATGGGGCATCCTGCCTTCATATAGCGTCTCAGCTCGCTAGCTGGCTGGTTGTTCACCTCATGAACTCATGTATATATATATATATATTAAAAAACTATTGCTAATTATTTCCGTGAAGTTATTATCACTTTTATTTCAATTTTTGACGTTTTCACAACTAAGTGAAGTACTATAAGAGTCATCTAAAAAGTCAATTGTCTGCTCCTATGGGAATTTTTTTGTTATATATTCTATAATATATATATATTTTTTTAGAGGGGCGTCGTCTTGCTTTCAGTCAAAATCGACGATACATACTTGTTCTAAATAAGTAAAAGATGATTTAAATGCCCAGGTTGAAAGTTTAGTGTCTGCAACCGCAGGCATTGACGGTGTTCTTTAAGCAAGTACAACGGCTAACTTTAAATCTAAAATGTTCACATTATTTTAAATTGCTAACGCTGCTTTGTAACACTCACAAAATAAGTGATAATTCTCATGGTTCTGTAACTAGAGGCTACTATGCCGTGCGTTGTATCCACACAACCATTCGCAATTTCAACTATAAATATGCCGAAAGCGTGACAGAAAACAACGTCAGTTTGCGATTAATTTTCTGGGATAAAAATTTTTTGAACCGTTATGTAAAATATGCAGTAAGGGTTGTCGGGTCGCAAAAACGGGTTAGCGGCGCCTTTATCGTGTCGTCCGCCTTTTTTGCTGTCCGTATCTTTTGTGCTGCATATTTTCTCCCGAATTAGGAAAAATTGACTTTACGCTATCGGATTATCCCATCTTTGTTTCTAGACAGAGATTCTCAACTGAGCTGTTGTTGAAGAACTCAACACGATCCCATTATAAACCGTAAACAGTTAACTACAGCTGCTCAAAATGACAGTTCAGCAGTGAACGACTTGACAAAAATCAGAGTCCTCGAAGCAATGTGCATACGATTGAGGACTTAGCTAAAAATGATGATGTCGTTATTACATACATAAAAATAGCTAGGCGGCGAGTCGACGCTGATTAAACAGAGGTGAGCAATGATCGAGATCCTAACCCCTATTATTCAAGTTTTACGTCTGGTATCGCCGTTAGGCATTCTATAATCCAGCTTCAGAACAAGACAAAGTATGTCTGTGCCTGAGTTTGAACTTTGTTCATAACGTTTACTTAAGATTAGTAGGCAAAGATGTTACCCACTAGGCTATCGAAACCCTAACATATATGATTCAATTTTATGTAATACAGACCTAGCTGATTCGGATATAGACTAGGATGTTGATGTATGCGTCTATAGAGCACAACGATGAAAAAATACGAGCTACTAAGGGCTTATTGTCGCACAATCGGCTCAACTGGTCATACATAAACAACAGCTTCACAAGCTAAATCGTGCAGCTTCGTGGCAGCTAGACGCATATCCTTTTTAGAACATTTAACAATAACAAGTCGATTTGTTCTGCCACCAGTTCCATAGATCAACACAAATCTATGTGCTTTCGCTACTCAGAGTTATCGATTTCGAAATATCAAAATATGTAACAACAACCACCACGCTAAAACTGTTCTATGCCAACGATGTTTACGTGGAACGAAAGAAAATAGTGACAGGAATCATGAGCATTAAAGTTCTTTGACAATTGTTAATCCATGTATACAGTATTATTATGTGTTTCAAAAGCATGAGAGTTCCATTGACAGAGTTTGCTATCATTTAAAAACTGGATGTGTCAAATGAACGACCGCGGCGCGTAGTGTCTGAGCTCGATTTCAATGTGCGACGCAGCCAGTTTATTGCCCCTGTGCACTTTTAGAGCAGCTTAGCTAACTCTTTCGCTTTGACACGTCGTGCCACAAAATAAAAGTAAATTTATTTGGTTGAGGAGATGTACAAACTACATAGAGCAAATGCTGTTTATGCTTCTTTCGAAGAAGAGTGACAATGTCGTACGTGCATCTGTTTCATCGAATTACAACCATCGCATTGGTCTACAACGATACACCGATCACCCAAACGCCAGCGGTGTCAACAGAAGTTTACGGTAGCTACTATTTTGCCTAGACAGCATAACCCCCAGCCATGTCTGTTCTGCAAAGACGCGTCACATTGCCTTTCACGATGCAATAACGAAACGAGTTACAAAGTTAGAGCTGTTCTTGATCGGAAAACCAGTGCGTGGGGTGTTATGGTCAAAGCATTAAAAAAAATAAAACATGCGGAGGGCCGAAGGCCGCGTTCCCGACGTACCATAATCGCATTCATTAAACGGCTATGCAACTTCTCTTAAAATCAAAGCATTTCTGCAGCAGTCATACCGGTTTTTTGCTTACCACTTTGGTCATGATCGTATTAGCCCACATTGTCTGTGGTGACAAACAAATCCCTATTCGATTGTTCATCGCGGTATCGAACAGATTTGCTGAGCGAAGAATTAACACATTCCCATGCACTCAGTACCCAACTTTACTCATTCAGTATTACCAGATGCCACTATAATCGTGTCAGAATGAACATATCAATAATATATACATTTTTAGCGTTAATCAATTTATTCAGCGTTCGCCAAATGTGATCTAAGTAATAACGAAGTTCAGCCGTAAATACCCACTTATCTACAAGGCATTCGTTGAGTCTGCAATTTCGGATGTGCTAGATGCACCTATCGGTGTAAGCTAATTCTACAATATTTGCAGCTGGGCTTGTCGAAAGGTCATGGATTCAGTGGTGGCATCTGGAAGATAAAAAAGGTCCAGCTTTTCGTGGTCAAACTTCGTCAACAGTGCAACAGGTGGACAGTGATTGAGCACATCCCGTTATTATGCTATTATTGTGTTCAAATTGTCGCGCAGTTGAGTGGCTGTAATCTTTGCAGAGATTTAGCATAAAAGACACAAAATCGGCAATCGCTATATTAAGACGATACGATGTGTGCTTTTGCGGCTGCATCAGAAACTACTAAGTTTATCAAGAAAAAAAAAGGTTACCTATGCATTGCTAAGTCGACATGCACTCTTAGTTACTATGTTGAGTGGTGGCTACAGATATCAAAGAATTCGTGGCCTGACTTCTCCTGAAGAGAAGCCTTGTTCGTTTTGAAGATTTTTGTACCAATGTCTCTGAACTCTTGTTCAGACTATGCTAACATTCTTTACCGTCCGTTACCGACCGTTTAACATCTGTTAACGTTCGTTTTGGAAGATCTCAACAAGCCACAAACCTTAAATGTCTACCCAGTTTATTCCCTGTAGGCCTGTCGACTTTGCTTCTTCGTCGCTGATTCCACCAGGTAATCTGAGACCAAAAACGGCGATCTGACATCTCCTTAGCTTCAGTCGGCGCAATTGCAACGGACGAACTATTTAAAGGCGTTCTCTGTTCGCTAGTAGCAAAGGTACAGTTGCAAACAACTAATATCTACGAAAACGGTCGATCAAATCTTATCAGTGTATCAAATGTAGGCTCAATGAAAGATAATAATTTGCCTCATATAAAATATAATTTTATGCGGATTAAGTAGTGTTATTTACGTTGCGATAATGCTGCCTGCACACATACTGCTAAATTTTCAAATGGGCACAGAGGCATATCGTCAGAAATTTCTGTAAAATGGACCAAATGTATCTCAATTTCTGATCTTTTAACAACTAAAAAATCATGTAAAGATTCTATTGCTAGACTCTAGGGCTTTGTACCTATTAAATTGTACCACTTCTAAACAAAATTGACAGTACCTGAACGCGCATATCTTGAGAGCATGAATTATTGTTGCGAACAGTGGTGTTGTCGCTTAATCAACGCTAGATACAACGGTCAAATCTTTGAAACTTTCATATCGTTGTAGCGCTCATACCAAAAATCAGTATTCCTCAAAAATTATTCGATAGATGGATGAACATATATCCAAATAAACCTTGTCAGAATGTGCTAATTATTCAAATAGTGTAGGAGTTGCACTATGGGGCGTAAAATCCAGAAAGTTCTAAATGAACATGCAGCACTTCGTTGAAGAACTTAAGCCTGAAGGCTTTGAAGGAGCAATGTGATACGCACTTAATAAAAGGAAAAAGAACGCTATGCTTGCGAAAGATACGTAGCACGGTAGTAGCCAGACAGGACGTATTATCAAAGAACAGCTGAAAGGTTCATCAGATTGAAAGTAGCAATTAAGTGGTAGAAATCTAAGTAGGTAGTGTTGTCACAATGAACCTGAATTTTTGTGACAGCATTGTCTAGTGTCTCTATTAATATCTCTTTTTTATCTTTAATATCTCTTAGAAGTTATCTTTTACGATTTTTACAATTTGACTCTTGACATTTGAGCAGTGGATCATAGATGGTACGTTGGTTGTGCCTAGCTTTTTATCGTTGTTGCTATTGTTGTTATGGCAGCATACCCATGAATCATCGACGTGGTTCAAACATGCATACATTTATTTAATCAAATACAGTTAAGCACTGAGGACTAATTGCTCCTATAGCGGTCTGCAAATAAGGGAATTAGTAACAGCATTACGCGAAGTGAAACGATCTTTATATAATACTCATCGATTGGAGGCCATAGACAAACATACAGCTTAGTAGCATAATTAAAGGTGAACACGCAAGTAGCACCTGTGCACAGCTAGCAATAAGCGTGATCGCTGCGCTGCTCTATCACAAATTCGTTGGCACGTTACAATGTTCAATACCAAATTAACAACAATCGTCCTTTATACTTAATCCTTATGTATAATGTATTCATATAAAAACTTATTGCTTTAGTCTTATAAATTAATAGACCGCTGATCCACGCTTCAAATGGCGATAATCGAGTTCATTAAGCGTCCGTACTTCCTTCCGCATTCCGTAAAAAAGTGTAGTATAGTTGTGGATTTTCAAACCCATAACATATGACACCGGTAGCCTGTACTAACTTTATTTTGTGCCAAAAATTGGTATCCTAGTTTTCCATTATTCTTTTAGGACAACTTTTAGGAAGCATAAAAGAAAAGCGCAATCTATTCGCTTGCCTTCTAAAGAAATGTGTATAATTTATTTATAAAATGACCTCTGAACATTTCAAAAAGTATAATAAATCATATCCATAAATCTATTAGAGAAAATCATTAATTTTAGAAGGAGAATAATTAGAGAGAAAAACCTATATGGATTCATGTGGAAAAAGCTATGGTGATGGTTGGACACTGCCTCGAAAAACAAGTGACCTCTTTAGATTTGAAAAAGACATTGTATAATTTGCACGAAGCAAACTAATCAACAAATGAGCTTTCATCGGCCTCGGTAATATATCCACAAAGTTTATTTATTGATACTCAGTAAATTGAAAACAACTGGTACAGAACCTAAAATGAAACTATCTTAAAAAAATGAATAATTCCGTCAGGTTCGATCATGTGACTCTATTATATATGCATAAATGACTTCCATGAAGTCGGTACTCGCATTGAAATTGTGCAATTCGTTGATGGTAACACAAAAAAGAAGAACAACAATTAACTGTTGGGTGAGTATTAACAATTTGTCTTTTAATATGGGCAGAAATACTTGGATTCAACCTACGGCAAACAAGCAGGTGGATTTACGCGTTAAACGCGGCAAGCATGCACTCTCTTTCGTAATAGGCGAGACTATTTCGGTATCCACGGATACGTACGTCATACGGAATCATACGATCATACTACTTGATTGCATCATGCACTTAACAAAAAAATGGCTCAGTTTTAACTAGAACAAGAACTTAATAATTATATTAAGCACTTAAGAATGACACACCAAGCTAATCTTAAATGGGCATACATGTTCAATATTAAATGCCGACTGTGCAGTACTATGCACACAGAGGAATATATTGTCAACTGACTTCCGAGGAAAATCTATTTTGTATTGATTGGCCACTATTTACACGACTATAAGACTAAGCCGCAACCTACAAAGCTCTAAAAATGTTTTCAAAATGCTATTATAAAATGCTGAAATCATCAGGCAATTGAAAAAAAAAGCAATTTTTATGGTTTTAGTACATCTACAGGGCGGATATTTAAGCAAACGAATGAATTAATAAATTAAACATAGGAAAAGCTTTACGAACGTTCTTTGAACAAGAGAAAAACCATACTTAACCAGCACCTATTTAAAAATACTCTCGATGACTCGATCGATTGTCTACTAAGCTAATGATATTAAGAAATATGTATCCGAAAGCAATTCAGTCAATTACGTATCTCTTCCAAGATAAGAAAGGTTTTTATACGTACTCATTCTATTTCTGTGACTATCGCTCAAGATAACATACGATGACGGATTACCACCAACCAAGCCTGACACGGATCTTTGCCCTGCCGTACAGCCTATAATTTTTTAGTAAAGTAAGATAGTTTAATATATTTTATCATGTTTACATTTATTATATTTGTTATAGATGTTTTTATAATTTTAAGGATGTATTTAGTGTTAAATATTTGGAAATAGCCTGGTCAACCAGTGTCTTTTAAAAAGACACTGGTTAGTTAGAAAAGATTGAGATTTTGGACTGACGCTAGACTAGAACTATCTGGAACCCCACACGTGTGTAAAATAGGAAGGCGGCTTTAATTGCACAGGGCCTGGCAGGCTGAGGCCAAGAATCAGGGTACCGGGTGAGGGAATGAGAAGGCTGTGTTTCACCGCCGGATTTCAAAATTTTCTCCACAGCTGCCGTCTAGGCAAAAGCTGTGAGATCAAAAATTACGACCATTAGAAAAGCATAATAAATGCCTGCTCAGATTATGCTCTGATATATATGCATTGGTAAGGCATTTTGATTTACATCTAACCTTGCCGCTTGTAAGCAGGTGCAACGGCACCGCAAGACACTATGGCCGAAAAGCGAGAAGAAATGGATAGGAACCAAACGTTTATTTGAGAGAAAATTGAGGAAGGTCGTAACCGTCCTAGGCAAAAACAGCAAGGGTTGCTGTCTTGGATTAAGAGACTGATATAGGAAATTCGCGTAAAACGGTTAAAAGTTTTTCCGTATCACTTTTTATAGAACGGATTTTAAGAGAGGTGACGTATAGCTGGGCCATGAATGTTTTTAAATGTACCTCCATCACATACAATGAAACGCACTGAAGCACAGCGCACTGTTTGAGGAAGAAATCTGTGAAGTTCAAAGAAAAGTAACGCCCAGTTAGGCAGAAAGTACTGGTTAAATTTAATACGTTTAAACTAGTGCCTAATGGCTTAAAAATCAAGCGTAAAACACCAAGCTTCCACACTATTGTAGCAACTAATTATAAGTGAGCCATGATGCCCGTATACATTTCACCCCTTTTAATAGATTAGATAGTTTAATAGATTTGCGCATTACCTCTTGAAAACAATTCCAACTTTCGTACTTACTTTAACTAATTCATTTGTACTTAATCTTAGTGTTATTCTATTCTTCGCATATTGTTGGTAGGTGCTTACAAATGGAGTTTTACAAGGTTGACGTTCGGTACTGTTGCTAATACTGCTTTGGGCGATTGGCCCACGGCAAGAAACGTCCAGTTTCAAGTCTAAATTAACGTTTTGAGTTTTACGCCTAGCACTGCCTTCAAATATCATTCCAAATCGGTTTCAAACCTAGACGATTACACTCTTCTTAAATCTCTGACAGGCGAGCATTTTATTACTGTAGCAATACGCGAAATTTACGTACTATTTACGATACTCATTAACTTGTTTTCCAACCAACATATGAGCTATGATCTCAGGTAAAGAATTAGTATTTGGTAACAATTATCTCACATATCTTTGAGATCAATCATGCCATTAATACCGTGCTTCTTGCGCGATAGCGTCTGCATATTAGTAAATCACTTAGCTGCTGCCGGGTGCGTTAAGGGACGTAACGGAAACCTGTGCTGTGGATACTCACTTCTTGCCGCGGTACGCTTTCTTTTGTTCTACGTGACTAACCTAGAACACGACGTTACACGAAAGACTGGAGTCCTAGAGATGCAAAATACTTAACATCGTTTTCGGGTACCCATTCACTTAGTAACTGCATGCGACTTGCCAAAAAAAAAACACGATGAAATCTGCCAGATTATTATGCATTTACCTGCTCGATTGGCTTTTCACACTAATCCTGATTTCACAAACAATTCAAAAATTGGTTGACGTACAACTACTGCAAAACAATATAATTTGATGCTCTTATCCTATCTATGACATTTGCAATCGTGTATGAAGGTTTATTTTTTTTTTTAGTGTTTATCATGAAGCAATTTGTTTTAACCTTGCGGCACTAAATTGGCCTCAATTCTTTGCGAGTTTGATGTCCATGCATCGCTTCGTTGAATATATCCCCTTTACAATAATTTCTGCACAAATATCCTGATTTATTGCTTAGAAACTCAAATTCAGCTAATATTCAAACGCTAACCACAGAGGCAGGTATCCTTGAATTGTTGATAGGTTTTGTCCAGATGCAGTTGTATGCCTAGTGAAATATTTTAGATTTTATAAGCAAACCTAAGGTAAAACCGTTGCAGCGTATCTTTGAATGCACATATCCAGAAGGATGTATTCCCGGCATAAATATCTGAAAAAGTTACAAGCGCTTTGGAACTATTTTTTAATAACCCAAAGGAGTATTGCATGCTTGCTCGAAAATCTTATTATCGATTATTTTCGTAGTCTTCTTAAGGGCATCATCTGGAGTATTAAAATCAACATGTTTTGTTAAGAAGACGTTTCATGGGTACCTGGTTGGTTGTAATGATTTAGGAGTAGTGTTCACGTCTAAAAAACAAAATAGTGCATGTTAACTTCTTGCATGCGCTAAGTAGTGTAAACTGCCAGCTACAATTATGCTTAAGGTTAAATGACGACGAGAGGCCGAAAAACGGACAGACGATTGCGGATCCTCTGGATCCTTTGTATCAGGATTATCAAGATTCAGCATTAAGAAATTCTGATATGCACCCATACTATACTTGTACAAATAACTAAAAAAACATTCGTAAAATAAGGCAACATAGTGTTATATCTGAAATATTGGCTGTTATAAAAACAAATACAATAAACTTTCGTGCAGTTTTAGAAAATGAACAGTGCGTCATCATTGAAGCTAAATAGACGATATGTACGAGATCTACGGTTACACTTCAGAATATTTCTAAATGTTTTAGTTAATTAAAGTTCATAATCCAACATATGAGATTTATTGCAACTAACTGCAGGCGAAACAGCACCATCATAGCAGTTGACACAGATAAGTGAAATTGGAAGAATTTTGTAAACGAACCCAAAAACGTTACTGGTCTGTCAATGTAAATCCGTTAAGTATGAATACTTGACTGATTTTGCGTATACCGCTACTTTAAATATTAATGTGATGTAGAAAATAGAAGGATACTTTGTCGCGAGAAGCTTCTTTTCTCAGGCGATGAGCTCCTGTCTCGGATATATCGTTACACTCAAATTCGTTATAAGGGAAACAATAGTTGTATTTTTGGTAACCACATAAACGAGATAATGTAATCAGCAAAGGAAAATAATCAAGATTAATGCGAACCGAATTATTTGTTTCATTTAGCGTTGTCGAATTCGTTATCCATAACGTAACGATACCTAGAGAAAATTGTGTTAATTGTCCACTATGTATTTTAAGTTCACCAGTTTCAATTTCTCGTCAGTAAAACTGCTCAAACGTCCTATCCACTTGAAGATTACTCATTTTTACGAACATACAACTGACTTGTCTTTTCTTTCGTAAAAGACGACCGCATATCATAAGCATTAGTTGAGACAGTCACAAAATTTGCAATTCTAACTATAGATAAATACGTATTTTCAAATCTTTAGCATGTACCGAATAAACGTCTATAAGAAAGTAGATGAAAGCCTATTCACTGAATTGGAAGGTGATTACTGTAAATATGTACGTTTGGAATAAAGCCTTATTGAAATCGGCTTCAAATGCCATCGCACTACACCAAGTTCGGTATACATGTTTTAATGCTTAGCAGTAATATTAGGTCCTTCCAGAAAATGAAACAGTAACATATCTGTTATACCACCTAGTGGTTGCTTAGAAAAACACCATAAGCTTCGAAGTCAATTGCATGGAGTGTGTATATATATATATATCAAGCAAACCCACATTGCGTTCTAGTAAACAAAGACTACAATATATGCACTTGGAAGCGATGTATTTGGCGGAAGCAAAAATATTTTTTCCGCTGTCGCTGCTGCCTAGTACCGCTGTTCAAGCAACTTATATTTTCACACTAACAAAACGTGGGCCATGTCGATGACTATGTTATCGGAATTCTATGCTGTACGCTGTTTCGTTACTCGTATTGATGCGATCGGTCGTGCATGCAATGGAATAGCCGTGCTCAATAATCAATGCTTGGACCCGATGAAGCCAATTATGATTACTGAAAAAAGTTATGTAGTTCTTAAGGGAAAGAAGTGACACATGATTAACATATAGCATATATTGGAGCGTAATTGATGATATGTTCATGATAGTCGCAGGCAACATCCATACCAGAATACACCGACAACATTAAGCTAGAATGGTCGCGTTTGGAGAAAGCCTGGAGATGTTTAGTTCCTTGCTTGTTACAGAGAGAAATATAATTGCAACGGAAATTGCGATACGGTATGGAAAACCTACTTCGTGAAAACTCACTGATTGCACATGCTTTCATTACTGCAGAGCTTGCTCTCAACGCTCAGATAGATTCTCCTCAAAAAAGGTCGTCATCATTTTTTCAACTTGCCGCTTGTCAAATGTGTATTCCGTTCACGACCTCTGCCAGCCTGGTGTAGAATCCTGAGTGCACATTAAAGAAACGCATAATACCTTAAGCCTGGGAATCGGGACTGGTGTAGCATTGGTAGGAGCTAATTCTTCAAGAAGATCAAAACGCTTAACAATTATGGTCTCAAAGGTGAAGTCGAACTTCAAGGAGAAATATGAACTCAGATAACTGATAAAAGCCATACAAACGTTTCACCTTTGACTTAGGCTCGGGACCACTCAGGACCAGCTACCCCGCAAAAGAAGTCTTCTATGTTCACTTCCAAGAATCTTGTGCACAAGTAATGTTCCAGTCGTGGTGCTAGACGCCCGCTTATCATCGCATTCTGAAATCCTCGAGTAAACCGAAGATTTACAAAAGAAGTTCACAAATATCTAAAGTAGCAGAAGGCATCCTTAAATTGCCCAGCCGAAAAATTGTAAGCCCCACACAATATCCAATGAGCACATCAAAGGGTCTTGTTGTTTATAATGCTGTACTCCGTCATTTGACGTTTGCATGGAAGAGGGTACCGTTCCGGATATTTTGCAGTATCTCTGAAGAAGTAAAACCTACCGGCCGTAATTTCTATGTACAAACTCTTATCAAGGATTGTTCGTTTGGCATTCAGTTCTTTCCCTATGTTTCTTAACGCATTACTTACTACTAATGGACTACCCGGATGGTCCGGCAAATTAACACTGACGGTCCGTACAGCATAAATGGAGACAAGAAGAAAAACTTTCATTCATCATCTTCAGTCTCTCTATTCAATGTTCATAAATCTAAAGGCAGTGTTTTACTCCAGATGAAGATCCATCGCACTGACTAAGTACGCCCAGCAGAAGGTACCAACTAAGGTCTTAAATTTGTTAAAAGATATTTTTCGGAGAAATCTAATCACACTGGACCATGGCATCACGAAGATGACGAACATGCGATAAGATTCACGCAAGGAAACAACTTGAGACCATTGCTTTTCTCGATTCTTATTATTCATGTCTTACTCATCCAGCAGCGGCATTCGGTCTTGAAGACGATCCTATATGATGGTAATCTTGTAGCGTACAATTCCAACTGTAATAAGGGCTCGCAATCTTGAACAAACGAGTTACAGAACTGAGCTCTCAGATAAACAGGGAAGTTTAAAAGAGGAAGAAGGCTTGCAAGAACTATTTTTTTTGGCTTTGGTAATTCTTAAGCGAAAACCGTCAGTGAATTCACGTACATGGGCTTCTCAGTCATCATGACAGTAACACCTCCATACATTATATAAAAGAAGTGCACCAGAAGATGATGACTGTGGCAGTCACGGGTAGAAAGTTACAAAAACTATTATTGAAAAGGGCCCTTAAATTATTTAACCTGAACATCGCGCTAGCGGCCGTTTCCAGCGACGCAGCGCCTATCCAAATCATTTGGGAAGAGCTGCGCTTTCAAGATTTGATAACACTGAACAAAGATTAGTTCTACGTTATATGAGTTATATAGCATGAGCTTTGCTATTCTACTATGAGTCACTAAGTACAATTTAGGGTCTTTACGCACAATGGTTGCCAAAACGACTACAGATCCTGCATACGGCATATATGCTTATGCAATCCGCTATCAATAAACCATAAAACATAAGGAAGTTATGTTTGGCTAGATACGCGATAGAAATGTAGGTCGACGCCTACGAAATGTACATTACGGACTACGAAATACACTCTCTGTTGAAATGTAGGTCGACGACAATATATGAGTTATTATGATCGTTAAAGCAGTAAACTGGCCCTGGCATTAATGCAATAATCGAAAACTGACATTAAGTGATTCAATTGTCACCTGAAATTTTATTGTGATGTAACTCGGTATTTCTCCCCCTGGGAACCATTTTGATAAGTGCTTTTAATTCTCAAATCTAGTGCGCTACGCGCTTGTGCGTGCGTTTTGCGTTGAACAAACCGAGTCTGCTTTGTAGGAGGATAAAAATTTATGTAGCACAATTTTCCATCTTGTTATTGCCTACAGATAGGTTACGTAAAACAATATGATGCCACGATCAGAATTCGTTCTCTCTACGTTACTAAAGATGAACGTGCCACACACACTAACGTTCGTGACTATTGTTTACCGTACCAAAGGCGTATCTGGGTTGTCGCCAAAAGCACCGCGGAAAACGGACCCCACTGCTTTTAAGGCAGACTCATTCACACTCGCGCACGTTCTGGTTCCCTAATTTGCCGTTGGCATGACGATTCGGTCGTCACCACGGCAATAAAAATCGGATTCTGCGAACCAATTTAAAACCATGTTGAAGTCAAAGAGGCGTAATATTTCGGAAAACCAGCTGCCGATTGGAATCTAGTTCAACGGTGATGCTATACAGCATTGGGCTTGACATTGCGTACTCAGTTCAGGTAGATCATAGACGGACTACTGCGGCTCACTCGGGGAGAAGTCGATTGTGTTCACGAAATTATATAACGGCTAGCCTACAAATATAGGGCAGTCACTTGCAACGGCGGTCATCAGTGTTCTCCAAACGTAACCTGCCTTTCCTGAATAGGCCGTAGCAGCCTGCTACCTGGTCCCTTGATCCCAACGGCAATCTCTTTGGATTTGAAAGGATGTTGGCTGCGATTAGCTTGTAATAACTGACCTCAGATGTGAAGTTCCTGTGAAGCATATCGAGGTCATGCTTCAATGTTTAGTTAACGAGTACTGCGTCTCCAAAGCGCTAATGGCAAAAATCTTTTCCGGACAGCCGCCATCGTTATTGACTTTACTGCCCTTTCGTCAGCAACCTCAACTTAAATCGTTGCAGCCATCGTCATATTTTGTCATCCACCACGGCCCATTATTTTAAAGCTTTCTGCCACGTAACCGTCATCGCTTAACCGCCAACACTAATTTTGATCGCGCCCATATTCACTCTGCAACGGTTTCGTTTAAGAAACGTATTAAAATACAGTACCTGTCATCGCTTGCCGAGCGGTGTTGTCTAACACGTCCACTAAATGCCTGCGACTTTGCGCTGAGAGCAGTGTCAGCGTACATGCCCAGGTTGAACTCGTAAGTAATAGTTTGCCCCCAGTTTGTTAGACGCAGTGAACGGAATTGCGCCTGCAAGAAACTCCACCGATTCGCACTGTTAGTGACACTGGTTCGTATAATTATATAATAATAATAATAATCAGTAAAGCTTGCACGCTTCACTGACACAGCTGGATGCGCTAGGGCCTATTGGTGAGAGATGTCACAGCTGTCTGGTGGTATCCCAAGTTCCGGCTGCAAATCCGATCGACCAATGTGGACGCGAAATGTCCGTTGCTGAGTGGGTTGCTGATGAGATGTTTGTCCGGTTAAAGATGAAATTTTGCCTGCATTCAGAAATATCTAGAGCACATGGACAATCGACGCTTAGGCCATGAAGTTGAAATACGCCCTACGAATGTCGCAACGAACCGCTCAGAGACCATATCCCCTAGAGGTGGTACAGTACTATTGAGTGGCAATAAGCGATACATCCATTGGAAGATTATATGATGCTGTTTACACTTATATCCTTCGAAAAGGTGCCTACTATGCTTACACTTCGGCTGGCCTCTGTAGTGATCTTATTTTAGTTAGTGTTTATTGCATTTTTCTTAACTAGTGAACGTTGTTATACGGACAGCCTGCTGTACTTTAAATGTCTGTACTTCTAACTTAAGTATCATAGCGATTATTGCTCTCGTTCTGTCAGTTGACCGGATAGGTCTCACCACCACATCTTTCGATCGAACACGTAAAGGAAGACGATTGCTTCCTCGGACCGTACACTCTCGATGGGTATCGGCCGACAATATTTCGACCTAATAGTTCTGGGTTTAATTCTCTGGTAATAGCCTTGACTTGTTCACTTATTGTTTTTTATGGTTCCAGCTAGATTTCAACAGAGAAAATGGTTTTGCCCATAGAGTAAAACTAGTTGATCTAGTGTTAAATTGTTGCTGGCTTATTTTTTAGAGTGAATAACAACGTATATCGCTGTCAATCGCAAAACTATACTAATAGTGAAGTTTTTTTTTCAATTAGAGCCAGTTAGAGATTTTGGTCGCGAAACATTGATTGGACTTCATGCACGACCCCATAGATCTGCGTCTTACCTGCGTTGTGAGATAGTGCTTTTTGTAATGATCACGAATCATCTACATGACAAGAACTGGATAGGAATGATTAGCGATCTCAGCACAAATGTAACTACATGAACTTCACTACTAATTCAGAGCATACTGCGTGCTGGGTATCTCGTAACTACGTGGCATTCACCGCGAACTATTGTCTTTTGTGTGATACAAGATCGCCGAAGATCTTACAGTAACTGCGAGATCTGTAAATCTTCGGATTTAAGCTCACAGATCTTGCAACGATTGTTGTAGTCGGTCGTCAGTATTATTAAGCGAAACATCAGCAGTAGCACAACTGAAAAACTGGCTTTGATCTTCAAAAAAAAAAGTGGTTTGCTCAAGGTTGCAAAAACAATGTTTGTATACTTTGAGAAGCGCAGATTAAACAGTACAGCTTTAACTTTAATATTATGTGGGTAATATTCTGAAATTTCGGTTACAAGAAGTTTACGCGCGCCTGATTCGCACGCCATGTATCGTAATTTCCAGCAGCTCTGGAAGCAGTAACTCAAGTGTTAGGCGCCAGAGGATTCAGAAGAAAATCAAATGTGATGCGAGACAACTTAAATTAGACGTTACTACGTAATTGCTGACATAATTACAAATTGAATACGTATATTACTTATAAATTAATTGAATTAGCTGGTAACAACAAACTCCAAGGCAATTTTGCTTCAGATGGTATGCGGAATTAAATAAGTTTGCGTATCCCCTAACAGTATAGGTTACCATTAGAACAACACGGCTATTTTTGTGGAAATGTCGGTGTGACGTTCACCACCACCTACAATACGCATTTGTTCCTGTTGATTTTTTTACCGTTGCAGTGGGTTATCGAATCAGTGCATATATTTGTTGCGTTTCGCTAGATTTGATATTATAAACAAAGCTGCTTCTCAGATTCCGAAAAGAAAACTGTGCTACTATCGCGCAAGCTAAGATAAACGGGTTTTCCAAGTAACGATATTTTTCAACCTATCTCTGATTCCCACGCTAGTTACTGTAAATATTTGGCTGTTCCTTATAATTCCCGCGATAGGCATTGTTGAAAATCTTACAGCTATAAAGGTGAGGTGCTGGGTCTTTGTGGTTAACCGAAGGTTCATCGCAGTTAAGCAGGCTTGAAAAAAAGTCGGAAAACATTGTTATCCTCTTCACTGAAATTTCTATCACGGTCTTGGTGTGGATTTGTGAATCATCAAATCTACTCTACCATGCATTTTCAACAAAAATTAATAACATTTTGTTACAAAACTATAATTATTTTTGGGCGATTATTTTGAGGTCCATTTATTGATACAACGCCCTTAACATTTGTTTCTAAAACAACGTATGTCTAATGATTTTGTAAAACAATATCATTTTCTGAAACATTTTGCAGAATATGCCGTGTTTGTTGAAAATAGAAATGTACTTTTTCTTTAAGGTATCAATATTATACGAATTATGTATACGCTAATATTTTATATAACATAACTATGAGAGCACTGTAACATTTTCCGATTTATGAATAAGTTTCGTACTTCAATAAAATTTTAGAACTCATAGTGAAATAGAACGTTCCTCATAAGCTATTCAATTTCTCTTGCTAGCAGCGCCGAGGATATTAAATTTATACTACCGCTCCACCGAGCAACAGCTCTGTATTCAGGAATCCCTAAATGCATAATACTGAATACCATATGTGCCGATACTCTGTAAAAAGATCACCTCGCGAACACAAACCGAAATTTTCAATCACATTCACATTTCGTAAACATAGCAAGTAAATTTATCGTTATGTCATGTTCTGACCATTGTAGTTGTCGTTCAGGATGCAGTCATGCATATTTAACTTTTGTTGTTGTACAAATACTGTATTTATGTCTAGGTGCTAGTCTGTAGTTTTTTTCCCATCGTTCTTATCAGTAACCTAAAACTAATGCTTCGGACTGAGGATTCACTTAAGCTAAATTGGTTTACGGAGTAGTTACCATCTCTCCTCTAAGTTAATAAAATGTTTACACGTTTACGCATTCTGAGCCAAAGCAGTCTGAAAGTGACATACATAGATTTCGCAAGCCTACGGATTGTCCGAGTTTTATTAGCTTAATCTTTTGCTAAAACTTCATCCGTTACTTAATTCACTCACCACCTAAATTGGAGCTTTCATAGCCGTCCTTTTCGCTTCAAGATCGATTTATCTCCATGATCTTTTCCAGCAGATCTGTTGCTTACGTTTATAAAAAAGTTGTTCTCAATTACACCGGCGAATAGTTGTCACTGTTTCATACATCATTCTGGGATCGTCGTCTCCTGTGCAAGGAACCTCAAGGGCTAGCCAATAGTGGAAGATCTGTCATATCACGAACTATGCTCACATGTGTCATGTGTCACACACAAAACGGTTACTTATCGTGTGCAGGCATCTCAGAAAAGTTTTGTGAGAATTCGTGGCAAGTAATAGCCATTGGAGATACAAAGCACTATTAAATCAAGAATTAAATTACCGGTTCTTCCACATGGTTTTTTCCTTGACGAGTCTTGGGCACGGTGTCAGCCGTGCCAAAACGATTACGGTATATTTCTGACATTGTCTGATTCACCACCTTTATTACAAGAAGCTTCTGAATTTTCTAAAGTTCGACTGTTTCGTTTCCTCTTTATCGTGATAGGCTTCCACGCGTCAACAGGCCATTGTTGCTAAAAGCTTGTATAGCTCCTTTTTCTTCTACAGAATTACGGGTAGGGTACTTAGTACTTTTGTTACCATTTCAGTCTTTTTGTGGATCTGGAAACCTCTTATGGAGGCTTGATTCGCTATAATTCCAAAGTACCGGGTTGACATCGTAAGTCAGAAGCCTGACTGCAAGTCGTTCCATATCATATATGTATCGTCTCTGTTATTTATTTTCAGGCTTGAGAAGAATATAATGCGTCTCGTACATCAAATAATAATCCCGGAAAAGTATCGGCACAGTGCAGCACGCATGGCAGATCTAGTCATAGGTTGCCCATATCGATTATTTAAGCTTTTCAGTAGTATTATTTGAAAGAAAAGCATTGCATTAGTGTTCCTTTTTTCGTTTCCTGTTAGGTTTTTACGAGTCATCGAGCTACCACTTACGTGGTTATGCAAATGACATCTTAAAGGATGCTAAGGGCGAAGAAAAAGATCCATAATAATTACTAGATTGGAAGACCCTCAGTTTCAAAAATGGCACGAAAAGCCAAATTTTCGGGTATTTTATGTATGCTTTACTTAGGCCACACCTCAATGAGTCTTGCCCATATCGCATTATTCTCAAAGTTATAGAAAAAGCTTTTAAAAATGACTCTGGATTGAAGCGAATGACAGCTATAACGAATGGACGCGTCTGTAAGGAAACTCCATCTTGGCACGCGCGAGAACTTTGATCGGAAAATTTGCGCTTAAATACTGTAAACAACTGACATATGTTTGTCCGAACCTGTTCCGAACACTCTGTTGTCGCTCCTTTACCGTATATTTTACCTTTGATATCTTATGCATATGTTTTAACGGCATAGTGATTGCGTTTGACAAGCTGCCCGATATTTTATACACTGCTTCATAGGACGGGTTAATGACTTTTTAGGACAGAAAAGCGGTAGCACTTTGTTCGCCGCTGTTCCATTATATGACCGGCGTTCAGTCGCGTGTGGGTATGATATTTGTGTGGCATTTATTATATGTTAATTGTGACAATCTGTTCAATATTCGAAAGGCGAATTGGCAATTGGGATAACTACGCTGTGTGTGAGAAGGCATGTATCGTATCTCCTTGCGAAAAAGTTACTCATTTGTGCCAGAAAGTAGAGGTGAGATCTGAGCAATCGGCAGATAATTCAGTGGCGCAGTTACAGAAGGGAATAACTCCAAGGTCGAGGTCGTGCAAACTCTTTATTCACCTTGCTATATTTATAAACATTCATACGTATTACAGGAGTGTTATTATATTTAAATAAAATTGTTTTTAGGCGACTAGGTATAACTTTACCCGTAACCAGGTTAACTGACCTGCTTCGTGCTTGATTGAAGGATAATCCGCATTTATAATCACGCATGCCGTTCAGGGAAGGTGGTAAAAAAACGAAATCGCTAGTTATGTCTTGAAGATGAATATCTTCAAGACATAACTAGTGAAGTATCATCAAACTAACAGAAAATATAATTAAATGCACTGCCGCTGGAAAAGTCTAAGGTACAAATGAGCTCAACTAAGAAATCAACCAAGAAATATAAGTTTACGTGTGCTGGTTCCACGCATCACATATAGCCCTATCGTGCATTTCCGTTATACTTTTTTTTTACTGTTGTAATCTAATCTGTGAATAACGCACAAATCCCACCACGAGTAAACCACTGAGTGCAAAAAAAAAGGGATAATTACTTGCGCTGTGATGTGCTTTGCCCAATTTGCAAAACTCGATGTTAAAAACGAATGTCTAATATGTCAAAATATCTAAACCAAACGTGACTGTGTGTAAGCTGAAGTAAATGAAAAAGCTGGCTACCATGTGCAGCGCGTCGTTTAATCGGGCGTGCCGAGGGATGTGTTTACATACACCGCATAGACGATAGTGACCTTCAGCTTTCAAAGCGCATGGTAAATCTGCTTTTAGTTACATGTATGTACTACCTAAGGAACATTTGCATACAATGTATAGGTTTCACCTGGCACGAGCAGCTGATGGATGAACTAGGATTTATGATCACGCCTAGCGTGTCGGACGTTTTTGCTGTAAAAAAGGCTTTATCGAGCTTCAATAAATTGCAAGTATAAACATGTCATCACTAAATATGCAGAATACTCCAAAAAGCGACTGTTTTGGAACGATGACTTGGTGGTGTTGTCGTTCTGGCATTGCCTATCAAGTCCCATCTACATAATTTGATTTATAAAAAGACCGACAGATTTACCATTAACTTAAATTATTTAAATTAAAAAAATTATAAAGAAAAGTTTTAGAGTACTACTACTAAGCTGTTGATGGAGGATGGGTAGAATTTGCGTCTGTTTTACAGAATCACTCCAGCCTATGCTATCTTTCATATGAAGAAGAACCTATAATAGAATCATTTCAGAATGGAAGGTAACCAATTGATTTTTGCAGTTTACTAATAATCGCGTATGTACCGCCCTTAGCGTTTTAGTGACAGTAATGACGGATTGTCACTATATAATTCATTTTACGCTTCGTAACATTGGCACCTGTGGATGAAATATCATATTTCATCGCCAACGTCGTCAATAGCGAGTACGAATATTATCCTCCGTTGACTTTATGTAGCTAGATAAATGCTATAAAGTTATATATAAAAAATAAAAAAAAGTTTTGATCAGCTCTATTAGCTGGCTGACTAGTCGCTACGCCAACGTCAGCCAACTGACACACTGAGAATCATTACATTCGCGAGAATTCACGCTCCGCAATTATTGAAAATTGCGCACTCGCGTACGATCGCCTATACCTAATATTAATTAACGTCAAAATGTTCAAAGGCAGCAACAAAAGTTCATACAGGTTGAATAATCACCTATTACAGAGATCATTGCTACATGAACTATAAACAATTTTTTTCAGCTCCATTAAGCTCGAAGTACTTAACCACAGGTATTCCGTCAAAATAGAGGATTTTAAAAACGAGCGCACGGTATTGTCTTTCGTAATGAGCACAAACAAGAACAACCTTAGTATCTAAAAAGCGTGTTGAAAAAGTCAAATTGGAGCTATTTTTTAAAATTGCTGTGATCACACCTCAACTATTCGTCGTCATCATGAATTCATATAAACGTGTAACCAACATGCAAACTGAGACGAATCGTATTGTTAGTATCCTCTGAAGCGTGCGAGTGCATACGCCATGAGCCAAGTTCAGAACCACGCTATTGTTTCACGCAATCCAAAAAAAGTCTTTCTAGGTGCCGTAACGTACAGCACTTTTAAGCAAAATATAGCGATGAGTGATAAATTACAAAAGCGGGATAATAAACAAAAATTGTATAGACCTTCTTAAAAAATTTATTCAAGGTCGTCCATTAGGCATTGCTCAATTTTAGCTCCTTTGATGCAACGTCACGAAGGTTTTTCTGTCGGAATTTACCTCAAATCAAGATTTTCGGGACCTTTGGGAATAATTTCAGACACTTATTTCGGACATCATGTGAAGTTTTTGTAAAAAAAAAAAAGAAGAAGATGTATGTGTTTTGTTTTAATATTTCAGAATTCCTAATGTAGCCTTGCGAGCTGTTTTTGCAATCCCCTATAACCGATTATAATTAATAACGTTGTCATTAATTCCGATATTAATAAACATAATTACAAGCATCGTAGCAATGTGTCACATGTGTGGTCAAGTCGTGTGTGTCTTATAAACCTATCAGAAGTCCTTTCGTCCTGGAGGAGAGAACCGATATATAATTCAGTTGATCAATTTAACAGGTTTAACAATTACAGAAGGCATTTGTAGATAGTACATTTTTTAATAAATAATAAAACCCACAAAACGACTAAGAGTAATATCTTTCAGCAGCTATTATGTTCAAAACTAATCGAAAACGTTACTTCCCGACTATCCTGTCAATTTATTGTACGACTAAGCCGTTTCTATATATATTGGGTGTGCGTGCTCCAATCGCCCGAAATGCCACAGGACAGCCTTTAACCTGCCAAAACAGTGGCGTCAAAGAAAACAAATATGGCTGCCTCCTCCAATAGGAATGTATATCCCCAAATGATATTACTGTGAGTGCCTCTATTGCTACTATTACCATTCGCTGGTGAGAATACTTGTGATTGATTGTAGTGTATCGATGACTGCCTATCAAAATATGCAAGAGATATATCTGAATGTCCACCCTTCCACCTCTCGTAGCTCTTGCTACGATGATTTGTGGATACACTGAAGTCTGATAAAGCAGGAAGGAACCGTCGCAATCAATGGTGAGGAAGCATAGTATGCTGATCAATTTTTCTGACATAAGTGATTGAAAGGAACTTTGCCTAGTTGGTATACACAAAATGGCGATGATATGAAGCCCCACGAAATGCATTGTGTGGGATATAGAAGGGTTTTTGTTATGGTTAGCCATTTACCGTTTGAAGTTAAAAGCAAAGTAACTTCCCAAAAAGTCTCCATTGGGACCATTTGTGAGAAACGACGTATCTATACTACGTGTACATGCTTTTAAATTAATTGGCAAGTTACCTATTATGAGGAAAAAGCTTAGAAAATCTTTAAGGTGTCAAAAGTTCCTCATGCTTCCCTTGCTATACATTCAGATTTTTGAAAGAAGCTACGGAAGAGTACATTATTTTTATTAATTTAGAAGAAGCTACGGAAGGGTACATTATTTTTATCATATCTTATAATAATAACAATACTCACAATCAATTTATCAAGTGTTTGCTTGGTCGATCTTATTGGCCCTTTGTCATAAAAATATCGGACGAAATGCATTTTGCATCCGCGATATGCGTTATGGAACAATCATAGTGTTGACGTCCGCAGCCTAAATATGCCAACCACCAATTTAAATCTTTAGTAATGTTAGATCTCGTGAAGCATTTTTCCTCTAGCACTATAGTAGTGAGATGGGTTGACCTTCATCTCCCTTTATGCGGTTAAACTACGCTTATAACTATTCAGAAAAAATCTTTCGTATGACTTTCGCTTGACAACCAATAATTAAGATCAATAACAGGAGCTTTATTCCTAATATTACTAGCTAAGATGGTAATAGTTTGTATCAGTTGTTGATATTGTACAAAATCTTTGTATATTTAGGTTTAATCAAATGCAATATTTTTGCGTTTCATGATAGATATAGTTATATTCAGTAATATTGTTCATGTCAAATAAAAGCAAACTAATCGATTATTTTACAAAACCTAAGTAGATACCTATGTCAGTTTCCTTTTAAAAAGTGGTCCTCGACTGATCATAATATATAATATTTTTTTAATATAATTATTCCTATTTAATCACCCAGTCTTCTTTTATATGACAACTATTAATCATGTTTGCATTACATTATGTAAGCAACGCATCGTCTTAAAAGATGTTTATCGTGGCTCAGGGCTTATTTCACAGAACTTCATTTAACGGAAGCGCGACCTTGCCTGTATGCCTGAATTTTCAAAACAGATTTCAATTAGCTGTGCATTTCAGCTGCCGGACTGTATGACTCATTTCTGTCATAGCCACACTATGTAACCGGCAAGTAGTATGCCGGTAGTATTAACAGCAAAAGTGAATCAAATTTGATCTGGTGTATAACCTGTAGTGCAAACATCGACAATAATTACATTCCGTACCAGAAGTCTGTCTTATTATTATTATAACTATTATTATCGTAGTGAGCTTAGAAATATTGGTGATGATTTATTGTACACAGTCGTTACCTCGAATGGTTTTTTCACGCCTAATTGATAAACAATTTGTACAATCGACATTTTCTGTGAACTTTTTTCGAGTTCAAATTTCGACTTTACTAGCCATACCGCCAACGTTGTTTATTTAGCGAACAGGATTTGCAATACGATAATTCGGTGCTGTATAATGAAAGTTTCGGAATTTCGTATGAAATTCTACATAATTTTATTGTTTCCAAATGACTCTAAGTCTTTTTGTATATCCAGGAACGTACACAACTTTTAAAAGCTTAATGTAACAAGGTTAATAATATTTGTAATAGAGTGTGTGTTCATACGTTTGAAGTTGGGAAAAATCAGTAATTAAGTTTTCTGGCGTATTTCTATTGCAGTAAATCATTGTCATTGTTGTTTACAATCACTGATACAATCACTGAAGAATGAATGAGAATCATTGTATAAACAAAATATTATTTACGCCACCATGATAACTAGAATTATCGTTATCTGAACTATTTGTTTACAGTACATATGATTGTTTAATTTCGTTTTTTTACAGTAGGCATATTTTTACTCCAATATTTCCGCTAAACGAAACGCTAGATGAAAACGATTTTTATTTCTCCATAATGTTAACCTGGACTTCGTTGCGTTTACTTTCCCGCATTTTGTTTACTTTCATTTTTATTTTAGAGCCAGGTAGTGATGCTACTTGAGTCATGGCACAAAACTCCTTCATGTACGAAATTTTTAGTACTATTATTCGTTTTGTCACAATATTCACATAATATCGACTCAGATTATGCCTTTCATTTGAATCATTTCCACAGATACTTCACGCACCTCTAACATCAGCATTCATTCTTACGCAGATTGCTTGGAATTTAATATTTCTGAGACTTGATTCTCTCATTTTTCGCTCATAAGTCTCAGGCTTGTTCTGGCCAAGAAACTTGTTACCTTAATTTTCTGCTTTATAAATTATGATATACGTTTAAACATATTGCATGGCGAAACTCCTGTTTAAATGCTAAATTTCATATTTTTCTTTATCTTATTGGTATTCAATACTATTAATACAGCTGCGTATCTGACTGTTAACATAAGCGCGTTTTTTCCATTTTCCGCTGCTATGAATCTACGCGCTTTCATGTGTATCAGTTATTATTGGTTCCGTCTGTTATAACCATGTTTTTTCTTGCATACTTTTGGTTATATTTTATCTTTTGCTGTTGTTTCTTAAATAAATCAGATGAGTGTCGAGACGGCAGTTGTTTCCTGGCTGGCAGGCTCGGTTGCTGTGCTTTGGCTCTGTCATGGCTCTTACTTCCTAACACTACTGTTGCCCCTTGCGGCCCTTAGCTTGATTGCTGGGTAAGTTGTCCACTACGCGTATTTCACACAAACGTGCGACAGATGGATAGCTCTAGCTAATTTACTCATATTCCGTTTAACATAAGTTGCATTAAATAGATCTAAATAGTATAAGTAATCACATATCAATGAACTGGGTATATTATGATAAACATTTTGGATTGCCCATGTGTGTTGTCATGATATATTAGAAAACTGGTCTTTTGTTTTTTGTTTGTGAAAAATTTGTTTTCTTCCAGTCTGACTTCTTTTAGTTATATGATAGAAATTGTAGAAGGAAAAACGGAATCCGATCCTTTGACGGCCGCTCTTAGATCTGGTGCGGAAACTGAAGTAACTATCTCGGACTCAAATATACCCTTTCAAGGAATACCACATATCACAAGGTAATTATTTAGTTTTTTAGATAGTTTTCTCTCTCAGTCCTAAATTATAAGTAATTATTTATTATGTGAGCTAGCATATTACCTTGCTGTTTAAAGACAGCCCGATATCCTACGTGTACTCTCAACAACGGTGCCATTTGTTTTATAAATGTCAAGTATGCGATTGTCATTAAATATTTTGCTACTAAAGGATTATATAAAAGATATATTATCTTTTAACCAGTGCTTTTGCAAGTTGAATGCCGTACGTAGTTGTAAAAATAAAGCGAACTATCTTTTTTAATTTTTAATCTTTACAGTCTTTTGCAAATTGCTTTACTAGAACACCATATTTTTTTTAAAAAATATAAAACGACGCTCAATCAAGAAACGATCAAAGACTAACAACTCAAACTATCGGCGTGACATGAAGACATGAAAAATCAGAATAGAGAAAATGGAGTTAGTACTGGAAATAAATAGGAATACTGAGACTTAAGTATTTATCCTTGTGTGTTTTATTCTAGTAGTGTTTCATTCTTCTCACATTTTTCTGGTATTTTTATGCATGCAGTATTTAGCTAAAATAAACTTTCCTTTGTTATTTATATTACTATTATCGTTCTATCTTTATCGTTCAGGTCTGTTTTATCCCCTTCACGCAAACCGCGTCGCGAGCGTTACCTGACAGGACACTCCGTCATAGACGAATCGTTGTCTGACGTTCTGCAACTCCTCTTTCGGGACTACGTACTCCCATGGTATTCTCGTCTGTCTACTGATGAATCTTTCTTGGCTCACATTAAGGACCTCTTTCATGAAGTTGTCGTTAACCTGTCAAACAAGGCTAAAGAAGTTGATTGGGTATGATTCGATTGCAATAATCAAAGTAATGGCGAATAAAGATCATATTTTGCAACATCAATGAAATTAATAATATCAGATGAGATAGGTTGTAGATCATACCTTTTCAATAATGTGCTAGTTGTTTCATATTTTTACAGAAATATTACGTATGAAGATTCTATCGTCACTAACACCTAAACAATTAACTCTTTCAAAATAGTTATTTTTATCATTTAAAGAATAGAGAAAAGGATACATTTTTTTTCAGGAATCAAAAAGAAGTTGTCAGTTATGTAAGGAAACGATACAACTTTTACTCGCTTCTAGTGAATCAGATTTCATTTCTCAAGCAACAAGCGATACTGTGCTTGCATATTACACAATTTTTTTTCTCTTGCAGTTATTTAAAACACTCTAAAACGACAGAAATAATAATAATAATATTCGCTATGAGGACCCAACCTTGCTCTTTCGCTTTGTCCAAACTGGACAGATTCAAGCTACTTTTTTCGGTCTTTCAACGAATAATTTTTCAAATATACGGTGATTTTATCAGGTTTAAAATTGTCGTGTCATATACTTGTTGGCTCAGATTTGGTTGAATATAATCGCATAAATGAAAGTGTTAGCCATTGAAGCTTTAGCATGTGGAGAAGTTATGAAGTCCTGCTTAATGGAAGCTTTTCATCAATAATAAGCCTTATATGGAAATCTTTATTGGCGCCTGTTTTAAGGATGGTCACAGGATTCTTATACATGTTGCCCAATCACCATAATGGTTTTATTTCAGACCTTTATTTTAAAATAACATTTAACAGGCACTTAACCTTCTCATAAGCGTTTATAGAGATGGTTCAGGTCATATATTATTCAATGCCCTAAAAGGGGTTTTATATATGGGTTTCAAGAAGGGATTAAAAAGTATTTAAGATTAAGCCACAAAGTAATTACAAATATAATTTGAAGGGATAAGGTTGTCATTGTGGATTTCTCTACAGTCGTTCAAACGCCGATGAATGACCTACTTTTGACTGCCTTACAAGTACTGCAGAAAGTAGCAAAAAATCTGCGGGATAGAGAGAGAAAAGAGTTAGGTGTGATACCCTGCGAAGTTAAAAGGTATAACGTACGACAGTAAAAATATTTACCACACATTTTTTACACGAGTTAATAATATTGCGTAACTTTATTGATGCAAGTACCTCTGGCAGTACATCCTTCTTAAAAAATATTTTACTTAAACAATTAGGAGCACGCAGTGGAATGCTATCTCTTGATTTTAGAGCTCGAATTACCATGATATGGACCAGCAGCCGCCAAGATTTTCGGTTTTTAGTAAAGTGATGGGCTACTACATTATCGTTCCACCAAGGATATTTTAACTTAGGTTTATTTAAAAGTTTAAAGTATGCCTTTTCGCTATAGATGGTAACGTACCGACACAATCACAAAGCACCCCTTGCTTATTTAATTTTTTTTGGGCAACAAGGAGAATAATTAACACAAAGCAGGACTCTTTATTGGACACAAAGTTCTTTTCACTTCTTAGACCATGAGATTCTCGTGTTAACGATTAAAAAATATGTAGTGGGTATTAGAAATAGCAGCCCGCTTGCCGAAATTTTTCGGTTGAATTTAGAGTCAATACTGATAAACTAATGCTATGTACACGAATTATAAGTGTAGTAGCTGGCGTCAGACTTCAGCAACACAATCCAAATAGGCAAAAATAAGGGCTAGAGGTTCTAAGCTATTCATGAAACAGTCCTGAAACTTAAGACCACGATAATGTGATGACAATGATGACCACGATAATGAATTCTTAACTGAATGGTACTGCAAGCTTCCAAATCAGAATCAATCTTTTTGACATACTATGGTTGTACAGGACTGTGTGGCGAATATTTTCGCATCACTCATATTTGATGTTTTAGTTTACTTTCTTCACTTATACCTTAGTTTACCCTCTTATGGTTCTGGGGTTTTGGTCTCAAAAAAATGTTGTTGGTATGGACGTTTGTATACACAAGCTTAATCATATGCATTGGAAGGTTCCTTGTTCAGTAGCTCATGCTTGTATGAATTGTTGTAGTTGCTCTCAAAACGTTTTCTGCTTTACTTCCCCAGTATTAGAGATACATAGCTTCAGAGTTATTGAAAATACTAACCTATTAAGCAGCTTTGCGACGACACTTTGCAAAAAAATCGGGTCTCCACGATGATCTGAGCCAACTTTACGACAGCTTATCTGAGCAGTATTATTTAAATCATTAAAACGCCAAACTAAAGATATAAGTGATCCCCTTAAAAACTTTTTAAAAGTCTTGTTTAGCAAACCGCAAATCCGAATGTAATACGCATTTTTGTGCAGGAATCTCCCTTTTTTTAATTTTAATATCATTGTCTATTTAGTAATTTTTGCAAGTTAAGTACGCTAATGCACAACTTAACAAAAAGTGTCTTTTTCTTACCTTCATTTATTTTTATTTACTTTTGAAATGCGGTTTGTCTGCCTGTCTAACATGACTCTCAAGGATTTTTTGTTAGAACTGCGCAGAAATATTTGGATTCGGCTCCAAAAGGTATTCTCTCTTACCCATAAGATGGAGCAGCCAGGCACTTAACGTCTATTCTAGTTAGGTATACGCAAATTGATGAGGCTTTATACTTGCAAATTTGCTAATGAGGTAAATTAGTTTATTTTGTATTTAATATCAGTAACAACCGACGGAGAAAACAAATGAAAGAAGTATTAATTTTTTATCAGATATTAATTCTAATAGCTTTTTACAAGCACATACTAACAATAATAAACATTTTTGTAACAAAAAAATATCGTAATTTTATTTCCAATCGTGCAAAATTGTTGAGTGCTGTATAACCAGTGGAAGCTACATATCTTGTTTACTTTACAGGTAAATTACTTGACAGTAAATCTGGTAGACGACTTTGCATCCCATCTGCGGTTATTCCGACAGGCTCAGGCAAAGGTTCATAATAATGTTTTGTACTTTTAAACCCTTAGTTGAAGTTAAAGCTTATATATGAAAGGATGTATAGTGACTGGCACTAATCTGCGTAGTATCGATGATCACGGGTTGCCCCTACAGCAGCGTGAATATTTGAAAAAAAAAATGGTCTGAGCAGCATTTATACATTCTACATTAAGTACACCCGTTTTCCGTGATTTCTCGTAAATTAGGTGAATTGCGGCTAGGTTTTAACTTTACGGTGATTTAAATAATCGAACACCAAATTCGATGTCTCAACCTAGTATGTTCGGTATAATCGCATGCTTGTCTAAGCACCACTTTTGCAATTTCAGTTTTCACTTTTCAAAGTTCGTTCAGGCTTCTCCGCTCTATTAAGCTTTTCACACTATGTCGGGGCACTACTGAATAAAAACTATAATAAATGTTTATTTCTTTTTCTTTATTTCTGCTTATTATTTCCGAAGTGCACATTCGTTCGTAGGCTAACATTTGTCATGTTTGAAAAGGAATAAATTACGAACTAATTGGCCAATTGGAACTTGGTGTTTAGGTGCAGAGACGTCCGCACCAGGAATCGAGCTATTCGAATGGAAGAGCTAACGCTGATCATCTCCTGCATACCTTCTTCAGAATGGAGACGGCCATGGAACGTGAGCTTTGTCGAGACCTTGTTTGCATTTCTAAAGAACGAGAGATCCGTGAGTACAGCGAAATAATCAAAATCATCAAGGATCTTTTGTTTTTGCCTTTTGCTAGTTACTGTACTTTATACTTATTCCAAACAGTACAGCTATTGGTCATATTAAGAAAAAAAAATTCAATTCAAAATAATAATTCAAACGTAAAGCTTCCTTATGATTAAAGCATCTGACCAGGCACCACTTCGGTAAATTTCGAAATTTTTCAGTGTCATTTGATACTTGCCTGCTTGAAGTAAGCCGTTGAAGTTCAGTTTATCAAAGCCGTTGAAGTTTAGGTTATCAAATTATGAAGTTATAAAAAGGAAAACATACATTCTAATGAACCATTTTCCGCTTAAATCGATACTAACAAATCGTACATCCCCCATTTCCGAAAATTAAATCGAAATTCTACTTGATGCTGTATCAAGCATGTGTTTGTTTTTTTCCATTGAGGTCGTTAGCACCTTCTTTGTAGTCGATCCCTTTCTGTAAACGGTATTACTGGCTTCATCTGAACATGCCGGCTAGTCCACTACCAGGGACGCATTTCCTTATTCGATTGACACTACATACGTAAATTGTATTACCTTAAAAACACTTATTGGCTAGAATTATTGAAGCATTTTGTATACAATAGCAGCTATTTTTATGCTACAAACACTGTATTCGAAGAGTGTAAGCCTATATCGGTCATAGAGCAAATTGCAGCGAAGAAGACATTATACCATAGAAAACGGTATCTATTAACCGGTGCCGTTAATCGACTGACCGTCGCTGAAGTATGCTGGAGAGCTTCGTGTGGCCTTAACTGGGTGCTTCGCATACGAATGATACTGTTTGGTTTTAGTAGGGTACGCTTCTGGTCATACGGGTCGCGACAGCTATTCTGCTTGACACCAATTTCGTGAATAGGCGGATTTTAAACTTTTAAATATTGGTTTCCTTCATGCTCGTAAAGTTTGAAGCTATTTACCTAGGATTGTGTTTCGTACATAAACCAAAAGAACTCATGAAAATTATATTTGTTTTCGTTAAATTCTATTTCACTGAAAGCACTCATATATGTACGAGCATCATATACCTATATATGTATGAGGTAAAAAATTATGTCAGGAGCATGCAAGCTTGAAAGTAAAAGAATTGTTATGAAGCTAGAATTAGTATATATAACAAGTCACACTAACATTGATAATCATATACGGATATTCATGACAAATAAATTCCGCGTAATTTCTTCCGCATAAGATATTGATATAATCTTTTTTGAATGACAAAGGCATTAGTGATTTTTTTTGAAGGATTACCAACAGCTATACCGTAGAATGACTTTTAGAAAGTCTCATATCCGCTTTTGAGGCGACCTGTTCAAAAGCACCTTATGTTGCAGTAAGTCATTGTACTTCTGGTTTGCGCGACTTGGAGTTGGAGGCAACATTTGCTTAAAATAATCTGTAGAATCTGTAGTGATTAGCAATCGAGTACGATTGTTTGGTTTCAAAGGAAGGCGGATGGTTGATCTGATTCGTGATACTATATGACCTACAGATTTTACAAATGTTTTAGTTAGGACTGTTGCTACTTGTTTGATGGTGATCGTTTGTTTACTCTTTTTCAGAGTACCTTCAACAAGTATCAGAAGTGCTACTGTACCTTCTGCTTCCCCCTGCTGACTTCCAAAATCATGTGACTCGTGCATTCCTTCGTGAGCTAATAGCCAACATCGTCTTATTACCAGTAATAGATATGATCACCGATCCCGATTACATTAATCAGACTATTGTATGGATGGTACGTCAACGCAATAAGGGCATCTACAAAGGCGATGAAAAGGATGTACGTAGGGTGAAGTATGAGAATAGATATTTGCTACATAGTTGACCTCTGAAGATCTCTTCACTTTCGAAAATTTGCAGTTGGTGTGCCAGTATCCATTTCGAAATTTTTGGGAAATGCTTTTAATTATTAATTTCCTTTCCTACATTTCAATATATAGTTGCATATATTTTGACAATAACGAATTCCATTTCTGAATGAACTTGTTGTACAAATGTACTCTTATGAGTAACCATCTTTTTTAATTTTTGGTAACTTAATAGAAATATGATAGAATTTTTGATGCCAAGATTCGTGACAACAGATGTCGATATAATCAAGCCTTGTTTGACTATGCTTAAGCATGAGATATGCGACTCTAACGCTGCTGGGTTTCAGAGTCGATTTTTTTGAGACCAATATTAACGGACGATTTAAATCGTCGAGAAGTAAGCATATTAAAAGAAATTCTTAGCTATATTTCGCTTCTACAATGCACATAGCTTTCGTACTGGTAAAATTTGGATTGAAAGAGCTCAGTAAAGCTATAAAAGACCCTGAGAGGGCTTTTTACATCTTGTTAAGCGTATTGCGTATAAAACACCATCCACCTACATTGACATATGTGGCATAAACGGTGAAGGCAGATTTACATCTGTCTTAAAAAACCGTCATAAGTTTAAAGTTGAAATGTCAGACCACATTTAAATATGAACATTTGAGATTTTACCTGTCCTCCTACATTTCGAAATGACAAATGTCGAGATTACTATAAATACCTTGATAAATGAAATTGCTATCTATAATAAATGCCGGGAAGTACTGATACCGAGGATTTCGTATGCCGCTGCAACCGATGGGTTAGTTACACTGAATGAATTCTAGCAAAAGGGGTAGATAAAATAGACTTACCTGACTTTAGCATGACTGTCAAAGAGTCTTATGATTGGTACTTATTTTTGAAAACTAATGGGTATAATTACGACAAGCGGGGTTCCTGTTTTCAAAATAATATTTGCCATTTTTGTAGCACAGCTCAGTTCTGTTCAATCTGACGGCAGTTTTCAAAATGATGTTTGCCATTTTTGTAGCTCAACTCAGTTCTGTTCAATCTGAGGGCAAAAGCTCCAACTTTTTTATGATAGCCAAAACACAATGATCACTTTCAAATAAAACAACGCCGTTTATATACAATATCCTGTTCATATTACTCGTACCTTTAATTATTGTTAGCGCAGCCAAAGGGTTCCTGCACATAGATTATGTGCAGGAACCCTTTGGCCGAACCCGAACTTTTTGTTTTTTTTTTTGAAGTTGAAGTTTTGGCTGAACCGAAAGTTTTAGTTAGATTAACTAAAAGTTTCGGTTCTTTATATAAACACTTTATAGAAGTGTTCCCATTAAGCATTGATTCAGGCGGTTAGACCTTTTCAGTACCAAACAAACTGTATTAACGCACGGTTTCAAATTTAGACCACCATGTTACTGCGTTATTACAGAGACAGTCTCCAATGATCTATTACTACATCGTGAACATTACATAATTTCCAGCCAAAGCAAGTGGCACATAGTAGATACAGAATCATTTTGTATCACTTCAAAGATGTGTCAAATCTATTTATTTTGTCGATGGGAGAACTTTATCATGTTAAAATAAAAAAAGGTACTTTCGCTATAGGCTTTCTCATTTCAACAGTACGCGTCACCTTTAGAATTAAAAAGTTTTAAGTTTAAAAGTACTACAACCGCTTCGCATACAGTTTGCAATCTTCAGATAATGATGTCAATGACTGACGAGTATCATAAATCAACTTTTTAACGATGTTTATTCTTCGTCCATCGGATATCAAATACAATAGTTCATATTTTCAAAATTTGGTTTGGATGAAACAGAATAAGGAAGCTGTCGTTCCCTCAGAAGATTTCTTAGCTGTACTTCGTTGCACTGATAGCCTGGATGAACTAGTCGCTACTCAACAGATTGTCAGGCATGAGATCGCTGTTCAACGCAGTCGAGATACCGGCGGTGAGCAAGACGAGCAAGTAAAACAGCAGCTCAAATCGCTGTTCTACGTTGATGAAATTATCACAAGTAGGTACTCCTTAAGCTTGGTATATGAAAAATTATATAACCTGTTGAAACAGTAGGTATTCGTTATCTAAAATTGAACTTTACATTTAATCAACTCAGTCAAATGTTATATAAAAATGCCTAACAAGATTATGTTCTAACAAATTCTAGATCAAATTGCTTCTTGACAGATTTTCCTTTATACAAATGGTCTAAAAAAATATATATAAAAGTCACAAATCAGAAATTCAAACCAGGGTATTCGTCATAAAAGCTGGTACACATTAATTTTGCAGAGCGTATCCAACGGCTAGAAGATGGCACGTTTGATGCAGATTCCAGTGGTCTTCCGTGTCCAGCCGATCTGAAAAAGCTCATGGCGAACGAGCTATGCAATCTTTCGTTCGACGATATCCTTTGCAATAACATTGCACTTTCATATTTCATCGGTAAGGGATCAAAGGACACGCAGAGTAACGCATTTTTTGGTTACCACATTTTTTCATATAATAATCCATCAAAATGCTGTCACGCACACCTAATGACGAAGAAACGGATAAAGCGTTACTCTGAAAGAGCTCAGTTGCGTCGTTTACTAATCTTATTGATGTTACATTCTACTAAATTTTTCATTACCCATATATATTAAAAAATAAGCATCTTCTTTAGCGTTAAACACTGTTATCTAAAATAAGAATTTGAATTGATTAAGGCAAAATCCCAAAAAATAAAACACCTGTTGTTATATATAGGTGTACAGACATCTCGTTTCGTGCTATGTAAATATCGTAAATACCTCGAAAAATCGAAACATGTGTATTGGACTTATGTTTTCATTCATTTACAACTTCTAATTCCTTTTAGAGACCTAACCAAAAGGTAAAGAAATAGGGAATCAAGCAGTACAAATTGCAACTGCTAATCAATGAGTAACCGTTCAAAGAGCGTGAAGCAAGTTATTATTTGTTTACTTCACTGCCATACCTTCTAATGTTTATATCATTACGTTCTTTTTACGTACTATATTTGAAAATGATTCTTACAGCAGGTTACACATTGTGGTAGCATTGAGCTGAAATATCAGCGCTTAAAAAACTCAAAAAGGCTAGGCTTAAAGACCACATTCTTCTGCCCGTCGTAGTATTGTAATGTCTCATCTACTCGAGCTGAGATTACCGCACAAAAAAAATTATATAATGCTAAGAAATGACAAAACTTGAGACAAGGTACAACAAAGTAACCGTAACTGTTCATCTAAGCTCGATGCACATTTTACTTGATGACTTTCCTAATGGAAAAAATGTCGTCGGAATTGAAAAACAACCGGCGTCAGACATGATTTGCCGAATCGCTTTTTTCTTACTACTACCTACTACAAAGTAACACACAGCCGATTACAGAGATATATTAGATTCTAGGTGCTCTTTCGGTTTCTATGACTAATTACTAGTGCAAAGGGAAATCATAGTTCTGTGGAGTTCATATAGTAACTTCATGTTTACATATCACAGATAATCAATTTTACAATATGTAATTGTACCTAAGACGACCCTCGAATGAGCAAATTTTAAATCATATTGTAACGCATTGGATTGCTGAGTATTAATTCGGTAGAAGTGAATTATGAGCTCTGGCATCTGATCTTTTTGTTTACCGAAGTAGTTGTACGATGAATAGACGAATTTACTTGTAAAAAGTTTAAGATTTTTAAAGGTTATACTTTAATTCAAAACTGCCCATACACGGGCTTGCTATTTTCAACTAATTACTTAAGTGTACCTATACCAATTAATACCAGTACAGACATCAGCAGTGAATGTCTTTACTTGTTACAGAATTTATGACATCTGTTGGAGCTCAAAACCTGATCATGTTCCATTTACATGTTGAGGGTTTTAAGACTTCAGCAGAACAAGTGGCTCCTGGAGGGCGGGATATTCCATCAGGAACACGTTTAGAGGGATCAGTTCAGAGCTTGCGTGAAGCAGCTCAGCATATATACAATACGTACCTCTCTGAGCAAGTAAGTCACCTGTGCACTGATTTTTTTTCTTGTAGGATTGCCCAAGCACGATAACTACACCTTGCTTGAAAATATGTATTAGAAATTAGAAACTGAATATGATGTAGAAGCCTCACCTGATTCAGTTATATATTTTTGGACAGTATAGCGACTACAAACGGTAATTCGCCATACCAGTAAAAGCCAGTGAACGTAATTGAAGACTGATGGATTTGACCTTATTTCTAATATTTCTAATAAGTCGCTATTTGCAGAACATGGCCAGTTATGTTTTGAACTTGATTCATGTTTCTCATATTAATTAATGTATCAAAAAGGTTTAAAACTTTAGCTACTGAATTGAATCCATCATATGTACAAAACAAGCCAAAAACTATGAATCGTTTTTCCTCGAATCTTTAGCCAATTAAGCGGCAGGAATTTCTTTTAATAAATATATTTGATATTAAAACAGTTATTGTCTATGTATAATCATTATTGACCCCACAATACAGGAAGACGCGTATCTAAAGCAAAGCCATGAGCAGGTCCTTCCTAAACATATCTTGTAGCTCTGTTACCGATAAGCGTGAGCCGATCGAAAAAATAAATTAAGTCAAAATTGCTAAATTGTTAATAAAGCCCGTACTCATTATAAAGATATACAAACCTTTTAGAAAATATAAGTGCTTGAATAAATTAAAAATTCCGCAGAGTAATTGAACACAAATTTCTCAAGACTCTTAACGCTGAAATATATCTCTATAGTTTCTAGGCATTTTTGACCGTGGTATCAGCTTTTTCTGTGAACTGGCTACAGGTGTATTAGTTTGAGAAAAAAAAAAATTGCGATTTAGTAAATAATTTTTTTATAAGACAATTCCTTTTGTTCCTACTTATTTTAGGATATCCTAGCACCTAAGTACATAATATAATGAAACTTATAATGTTTCGTACGAACAGAATTGCCCTTTAGATCATGTCAACACATGAATAACTAGCAGTTTATATTAATAATAGAAGTGGCTTAAATAGCTAAACAAGGTATATCAACAACAGCATAGCAATATAGCTAACCCTTTGTGAGATTTGCATCTTTTTGCCTTGCCCCCACTCATTTACAACTGTGCTACGGGTTTCTGTAACAATACTTGCTGTTTATTTATTTATTCTTCTAACGTTAATTCTAACCGTATCACATGTATCCTACTTGTTGGGTAATATATAAAGAACCTAATAACATTTTGTGATTGGAGGTAGGACTAATGGAATCTACTCCCAAACCCTAACAGAGGTTATCAAGTGCGTAGTTCCCAATGTTCCCTTAAACGCACTGTTAAGATCTTAAACATGTATAAATTGTATTGGTATGATTAATTTGGTCATGAAGGATGCATTTTGCTTAGTAGGAACGAGTGAAATTTTGCCTGTTTCTTTAACTGCTGTCACTGGGGTACGTGCAGAATTTTGGTCGTTGTTCGCTTAATTCTCCGAAATAAGGGTGAAGAGTATGAACATGTTTTTCAACATTCCGTTCTTTCCTTATCCTTCATTCAAGATTATTATGTAATAAACAAACTCAGGAATAATCTGTAGATCATCCTCGCTTCTGGAGAGACCATATTTTTCACAGTTTAGCTATACAGAATGTAGGTAATATTTTTGTAGTTTGAGAGAGAATGATAGTAAGAGAGAGAATTTTTTTAAAGAAATCTAGAGAATGGTCCTACAGACTTTAATGAGGACCATGTGGTGCTGCCAAGATTTTTGACAAACGCATTAAGCAGATATCCATGCCAAACAGGTTTATGATATGCTTAAGCTTGCATTAATAGCAAAACTTTATGACGGTTAGGAAAGAAAGGTCAACGATTTAAAACTAACGAAAGAGGTATATGCAAAGGCGTTTTTAAAAATAATTTATTTAATTAACTGAGCCAGTTTTTTTATTCAACGACCAAAAATCTCAGTACAGCTTTTTTCTTTCCAAGCTTCAGAACTCCAGTATTGTATCGTATTCGAATTGCCAAATGTTGTTTTAAAAAAAATCTAATATCAATTGACGGCAGACCCCTTAATAAAAATATCAGTTGGAGTAAGCATCGTATGAGACAACTATTAATCAATTTTTAGTTTATGAGGGTTAGACGACGGTTTGTGGGGATGATTAGGCAAACAATTTAGTTTTTTATAGCAAAAAGAAGAGCTCACAGTAAGCTGCTTTGTTTTCTCGAATCTCATCTATATGTGCACGAAGCACTGCGTAGATTATTTAGAGTTAAGCATATTGCAGAACTGCGATTATGAAGCCTTCATTATTAAGAAATTGGGGCTGTAAAACATCAGTGTCTGCAGGAAGATGGGAAATTGATAAGAAAAAATGTATTAGCAGAGTACCTTACATCGCTTCGAGGTTTATCTTATAATTTGTTTTTAAACATTTTCAAGATCATGCATATCCTATGCTAAATAAGAATATTATACTGGGCGACAGTACAGGAAACCTGGAACTGCAAGCCTAATATTCCATTTTACATGGAATTGCAGGCACTTACTTAGAAACACCAATATATATTACGTGTAAATACTCTTAATCAACGTTCATACAACATTCTTAAATTAATTCACAACTTTCTTATTTTAACGTTTTTCGTTATTTTTTGCAATGTGAATAAGTTGTTAGAATTACATCTTTTTAGGTCTAGCATCAAAAGCTTTCTCCAATTAATGAATTTCATTACCCAATTAAATTTTACCAGATAGCGCTTTTCCTAATAGATAGTATTAGTCTTAATAAGTAGATGCGTGTTAGTCACCTACACCACGCCGTCTCCAATAAGCTGACCTACTCAGTGCAAATATGTGCACGTATGCTAGACAATAGAGAACGTCAAATATGTACTACTGTAATTATATTCGTGCCTTATCTTAGTCAAATCCATGGCAAGTTTACGTGAATCATAAGCGTGGGATAATGACATTACGTAGATTGCTGCAGAAGAGAGAGTTTTTCCACAATTTTTTCTTTTTCCACAATTTTTTCTTAAGTGGACATTGTAAAAAAAGTTGTGTGATCCTGGTAACTAGCAGTCAAATTTTAACCTATGTTTACAGTTTCGGGTTTATAAATATTTTTAATTGATTGTTCTCCAGTAAAATAATTTTTCGGAAAGCGATTAGGATAATCTTACGGAGTGAACTTAGGTTTGTTTAATGGATTGGATGGAACACCCAGTCCAGTTTTGGCGTTTATGTAATAAATGTTTAAAATTACCATGATGAAAAAGTATTCTTGTTGAATAAGCGCCAATCGTCGCAAGCAACGAATACTTTTTGGTTATGTTTGAATTAAGGGTCCGTCTTGCTTACGACTGTGCGCAAAAAAAGGCTGATCAATATATTCAGAATTTGATCATACGGCACTACACATGACACTAATAGCGATCGATACACTCGCGAGGTACTCAAAAATCCTAAGACTTTGGAATTCCTTGGCATTGGATGCGAAACATCTTATTTAATATACCAAAAATGCTCTCAACTTTCACTTATCTAAACGTAAATTATATCCTAGACAGCCGTTAGTGCGCTTCTATAAATTGTTACAATAATATAACACGTCCAGGTAGTAGCTATCCGTGAAGCGATAAGTCCCCTTTCTTAAGACGAGTGCATCACTTTTTAGCAAAGCTATGTTTGCAATAAAAAGATGTTTGTAAAGGTTCTCGTTCGAATTTTTCATCACTTCCATATGACATACACTTTCATAGCGAGTACATATTCTGGCGTTTCTTACTACTATATATAACTCAAAATTGAGCGGATCGCCACGGTTACGTAGTAGATGTGCTTACATACCTAATCACAAAGCAAAAGCAATGTATACCAGTGGGTATTTTATTATTTTTTAATATTTTTCTTACTACTATATTTTTTTTACAAAGGTTTTTCTGAATTTTTGTAAATCTTTTTTTGCAAATTCACATTGTTCCGCATATGCCAAATAATCAGGATATGCAAGTTCCTGTAAAGTTGCTGTTGACAAAAAAAAGAACACCTACAATATGTGCTATATTTTTTTTAAATTTGGAAATATATTTTAATCTTTAAGAGATTGCAGTATTTATAGGAAATTTGTTTCAGCGGGATTTGTTATTATTATTATTTCTATTATTTTTACTTGACACGCAAATAATGGCTAAAGTTTTTTTTGAAAAAGAGGATTAAATTAGGGAAAATAAAATGAAGTAAGCATTATGGTATGGGTTGGTTCCTTTCGTGGTTTTGCTAAACTGGAAAACGTTATTAAATGCAACTATGGCAAGCGTTGTAAGCTTTGAAAGAATTGCAGTTAGACATTGTGTTACCTTTGTCGAAAAATACTAATTGGAAAGAATAGTATTTTTTGCATTACCTACAATTTTAGGAATAACCGGAAAAAATGCGTTACTACTTATCCTGCATACAGCTCATAAGATCGTAGAAACAGAATAATCTCATCCCACAGATATCAAGGTGTTAATCCGGGATGTGAGCTGACAAAATCTTTTCAAGTTATCAGACTCTTTTAGCACCTATCTTTTATAATAATATATCTTTTATAACCTATATTTTTTCACCTATTAGGTGAAAAATTTCGCACGTAATACTGCATAGTGAAATGGTATTCGTGCAGACCAGACGTTACTGCACGATGAACAGTTTTAACTAATCTAAGCTATTCAAAAGGATCAAGAGATTTAGCTAGGAATGAAATGCGGGACTTTGTGGTTAGTTCTTCTTTAAAAAGTGCACACTGTGATCTTGTCATTTGTTGAAGCCTATGTATATCACCCGCTTTTTCTTTTTCGAGAACGGAGATACGGAATCTTTAAAAAAGCTATGTCAAGTACCGTTCGCTCCGAATTTTGCCTAATGTAGACAGCGAGTAATATTTCAGAGTGCTTATGAGCAGTCTGATTATTTGACTAGGGTGGGGTGCACGAAGCTTTGGGCGCCGTTACTTACGACTTCCTCGAGCGCTTATGATTGAGTAGCTTACGCGTCGACCGGTCCTTGTCATTTGAAGAAGTCTCCTACCTTGCCATCTATTAAAACCGGAACGAGAAGTAGCTGTGACAAGTGAAGAAGCCGGTACAACACATCAACATCAAAAACAAGCACTATTTTCTCGCAAATTTGAGCTTGCAACGAGTTAGGCCTTAGCTCATAGTAGTAAATACCCCTCGTCCCTAGCGCAATCCCTGTCTCAAAAATGTCCGGCCGTTCTGGTACTTGTAGGGGGTGTAAGGAGAGCATTTAAAGCGGCCTGTAGTAGCTTTCTGCTTGAAGTATGCTAGAATGTTTCGCGGAACTTACAGAGCGGACGACGGAAGTGATGCATCAGCTGATCTCTCTCTGAAGTTATGTAAGAGTACAACGTTTAAGCAGCGGATTGTTTAATGGAAAGTTCCGTAAACTCTTTAGATACCTGTTCATTGCTCGGTTCCAAAGCAATAGTATGTACAATTTTTTATCATATGCTAGAACTCGAATGAAAGTTAGCTGGTCTCGCAGAGAAGAGAGAAGCTCTTCTGACCACCGGACCGGTTTTCGAAAAGACCAACAAGTTATCATAATAGAGAAAGACCATTTGCTGCGGAAAAGACACGTTCTCCTAAGAAACAGGTGTTGGTAAAGGTGAGAAGGTGATGCAACCAGTGGAAGTTGCTGTGAAAAAACTTCCCTAAAAAGGCTCCCATAATCGATCGACAAACGACATTTAGACTTACCCAGCACAGTCGAGGAAATCGAATGGTACATCAGGATGACGGTCGAAGCTTTTGACGATGAGTTCAAAAAACAATTCGACACGATTCTGACCTGTTCACCTTTTTTCAGTTAACTGCACGACAGGCAACAGTACCGTCTGATTAAAAATTACGCAGGATCGGTTGCCTTTCTTTGTACTTCCCATGACTATATACACACAGTGGCAAGTAGCCAAAAGTGATCAAGTCAGCTGCAAAGGAGAATTTGCCAAGAATATAGCAATGATCCTGTAAAAAATGTTTAAGCGTCAAAAACTCTGAATTTAAGAAAAATGCAAATCGCGAAGCGATAGGTGTTCTACCGACCAAGCCTTTAGGAGTCTGCGAACTAAAAGCGCGACTGCCGCTGGACCAAGAACCGCGATGAACCCGAGTAAACCTTCGAAATCACCGTTTGAGCGTCGTCAGTTCTTACACCGATGCCAGAACCGTCGCAGCAAATAGCACCACTTAGAAACGCCCTTCAGAGAGAGTTGTAATTGGTCTCGAAGTCGATCACCGAATAGAGGCCAGAGTCGTAGACGCCGAAATAATTTAAAACGCATTCAGACCAGGAAATTTGGGAAAATACACATTGTATAATAAAATATAGAAGCAACTCGCGCTTTATCAGTGCTACCATAATTTGCCATAATAGACGTCTCCATTTTCCTGAAAGTCAAAGCCTTTAGAGTTTTTGGGTTTCTACAGCGCTCACTTTTCCGTACATTTTTGTGCTGGGCGATGACGCTTTAGTACAAACAAGCTTTAAACGAAATCTGTGCCATATTTGGAAAGTATGGTGTACTATTGAGAAGCAATAGATGTAGTATCATAACAGTATATATTTGGTCTCTCAGTAGCAAAAAAGAAAGCTATGCTGATCAAAAGGATCGCTCGTGCTACACACTATCCTTACTGGCTATTCATTGGTGCTTTCTGGCGATTTAAGCAACAGCATTGACAAATGAATAAACTGCGTAGCTGGCCACTACTAAGTCTGCTCAGTGACTTCCGGTGTTACCTACTCCCCGGTAGCAATGCCAGCGTTTAGAGGTTATATAAAAAGATTAGTAATCGACATATTCGCATCCAATTTGCAAGCACTGAATGCCAGAAAGGACCGATACATTGAAAGAAACGATCCGTTAAGGGAGGGAAACGCTTTAAAGTAGGAGGAATCGGTTAAATTTCAGCTTCTCTTCTAGTGAAAAATAAGTATATAAAAAAAAAGAAACGTCGGATTACCTTAGGTGCTTGATTCGGCCGAGGTAGGCCCCAAATTGGCAATTTTGCCCCCGACATCACTAGATCCGGACATTAACGCTTATAATGAAACTTTGACGGAAGTACCAAAAAGCTTCACAGCTGTTCCGAGATCGTGCCGGAATTCAGTAAAAGTTGTAAGCTTTGAATCAGCCGCTATTATGGTAGGCTTGGCACGAAAGCTGACCAAACGCCACCCGGATAAGAAAGTGCTCCGTAGATGACTAAAGCTTGTATTGGTGAATTCTTGAGTCAACAGTACTTTGCACTTAACAGGTAAATAATACAAGATGGAAGGGAACCGTACCAGCGTGTGCGGAAGAAAATTAATGCCATGCCTTATAAACTTTTCAGAGATAATAATACACTTAACAAGTATATTCTCAGCAGTAAACATCACCGCACATGTTGCGCCTTTGCACGGTGGAAAGTGGTCTTCCTTTGCATGGGAGAAACAAACACTTACGGTGAGCGAGAAGCTGAGGGCAGGGTTTTCCACTACGACTTTTTGAAATCATTCAAATTAAAAAGGGCGGCTGGACCGAATCCAATCCACAGCGAGTACTCAAAGCTGCGTCTGACATGTTTTCTCGCTGAACAGATGAATGAAGCTGCTCAGCAAGCAGCGCTTAGTTACGACATGGAAGCCTGCCGACAAGCTGGAGTGAAGCCCACTTAAGTGTCATACTTAAAGGAAAAAACAATCCGCTTGACCTGTCCTCATAAGGAGCAGTCGCAGAGAAAACTTGTTGTTGCAAGCTTCTGGATCATTTCACCGCACGTCGGCTAAACAGTTTCCTAAACGATTGTTTATGTATTCCGGCTGAACAGCATGGATTTCGTATAGGACGTTCCATTTCCATGGTGTGTTACATACTGCATTAGGAGGTGTAATGCGCTGTAATTGTTGCAGACAAAAACAGGCGCTCTTCGTTTTACTCGTAAACTTTAAATCGACGTTCGATATGGCATTCAGAAACAAAATTCTTAACAAGTTTGCAGAATGCGGAGTTTCACAGAAAATACTGCATATAATTAGGGTGATATCACAGAAAAATTTGGTGAGCGCATTTCTGTATGCCTCCGACTCGTAGCTCATGGACACAACAACTTTAGCTTCAGGCCAACTGCGAGTGATCTCGTCCATGAACGGTCAAACCTTGTCAGAGGACATCACAGAGTGCAGCAAGCGGTGGTTGTGAATGCGAGAATACGTACACTCTTCAAACTTTCCTTGCACACCGCACTGGCCCTGCTGGAAACAAAAATAGCCCCTCTTGCTGCCTATCCAATCGAAATTATTTGGGAACGTCTTTCATCGAAGCAGCTCATTCGTTTTAAAACGCACCATGGGCCTGCTCGTTCATCGTTGAGCAGATGTGTCTGTTCTAGCCAATACGCCGCAATTTGTAGAATTTTAAACGCAGATTTAAGCTCCCTGTCACCTCCGCCTACTCGGCTACTCGTTAGGACATAACATAAATAGATAGCATAGATCGATACTGATCATACAAAACGGGGGCTATAAATAATAAAGCCTGAAAAGACTGATTAAAATAAACCGGCGCAAAGTTACACGTTTTGCAGTACATAGATTATAAATTACAGTACATAAAATGTATGAAACAGTAGGTCTGTATTTGCTAAAACCCAGATGCATCTGCACAAGATGTGGTGCAATATGCTTTAGACAGCATGCGGCGTCATGCACCGCAGTGCCGTCGTTGGGCAATTTGCCCATTCGGGTCTACCGATCTTAAAATTTTCTGAGTTCATACGTTCAACAATACATTTGTGCTATAATGTATTATATACTGTAATATATATATCAGTAAGCCTTTATAATTTGTAAGTAATTAGAAGTAAATAACAAATCAAACCCTTACAGGCGTCTCCTCGAATACCAGTGGACCAGAAGCATATAAGGAAATTTGTAAAACGCTTTTCAGCTGAAAAGTTTAACATGAATTGGTTTGATGACGTACAGGCAGAGGTTAGTACGATTTGCCTAAGATACTAGATTCTTGTTTTGACATTAATGATTCGCTAACGTGTACTATAGCTTGGGTACGCGCCTACAGTTATTTTGTTGCATAACACCGAATAGCCTGTGACACAATATAATTTGGACAAATAGTTTTGCGTCATATTTGGCGTTCTATAGTTATTGTAGTACTCGAGTGTTTGAACACCAGAAAACGCGTGTATCGACTGTGTTCTGAATCCACAGGCTTTGCTGTGCCTTTGATTTGTTTAAGCAATCTGATTAATTTACGTTATACGCTCTGCCTAACATGAATTGCAGCGTGGTTGCACGCTAACAGTTATCCCGTTGCAGTTTTACGTCTAGTACTAGCTTTAAGCACTAGTCCAGGCAGTTGTTTCCGTGCACAAAGCGAAGTCCACGCCCGCTTTCGTATTTTAACCAGCACGTTTAATACGTAAACCCGTTATTACTTTTCCATCGCGGGGATTTGCACGATACCCTGTTTTTTTTTATAAATGTTCACGTCGCCTGTTTTTTTTATGTGAATGTATATATCTAATGCCCTCCGGGGAACAAATCAATTCAATAGCATGGGTAATTTTTCCTGGCGGAAAGCTCTGCCAAGGAAAATTAATTAGGTTAAAGTGATCATTTTACAGGAATGCGATCAGTTTTAGTAGTATTATAGTAGTATGTCTGATATCAGTATCTAAAGGCAATTGCGGGCGCAAGACACGAAACATTACCTGGCGTTAACGAGATGTTAGCTGGTTTTGCCCAAATCATTTTGAGGTTTATCATTAGAATGTCAAAGGCAGGTGATTATTTCAGGCAATTTTCGTTTAGCGACTGTTGACACACAGGCTCAGACACCTCTCCATCTTCCTCTTGCTTTCCTTACACTAACCACTATTAAACACTAATCAGAACTGATTCGATCTCGACACATTCAAAATACTCCTTGCTACTGATAGTTTGTAAACACACCTATCGTTATATGAAATAGTTTAATTAATATTCTGAAAGATGCAAGTGAATTACGAGGATTATTAATTAGGAGATATAATAATTGATGAACAATATAGTAAACAATTCAGGGATAAAAAAAAGACCAATCATTTCGCAAAAAAGCAATTTTTATTTTTTAGTTTGCTTCATTGCTCGCTAACTAAAAATATCATTTTTTCGAATCCTGCGTAACAGATATCGATTCCGTTGCAGAGAAGCCTACCAAAGCAATATATA